>NC_052948.1:3103227-3363227 GCF_013358895.1 Oreochromis aureus
CACACACACACACACACACACACACACACACACACGGGATGCACATATTTGATCTCTTGCTGTTTTCATTGACTCACGCCTCCCCTCCTCCATGCACATTGTTGAAGGTCAATAATAAATGATGGGTATGGTCTGCAGACACGAGCACATTCAGAGACACACATACACAAGAACAAAAGCTTCAAATACACAACAAACAAGGTACACAGACCAAAAGCTTGTCTCTACAGCAGTGGAGCACATCTGTCACAAAAGGAGGACAGGCAATGGGTCAGCATCCACCCCCGCCTCACAACTTGCCCTGGATTGGTTCCTATAATCATGCCATCCCTGCTGTCAATCTTCCCCTACAAAAAACCCCCAACAAGCAGCTAAAAATCGATGCAGACTGTGAAGCAACGGCCCTAAAGCAAAGCTGTGCAAGAGATAATAACACAGCCAGACTATAGCATTTATCTAAACATCAAATTGATTAAACAATTAGTTTACTGGAGAAGATGCTTTCGTTATCCATCTCGTCTTTCCACACAGTAAACACGCAGAAGAAATCTCATTATAATCCAAGCTGTATAACAAAATGAGTTCAACGGGATCTTTAACACTGATAAACACCTCATTATTTTCATGTTTGTGAGTGCGGCAGTGATAGCATACATGTGCAAGTATACACGCTCATTCACTGATTTTATAAAAGGCCAGTTTATCAAGCCAAACATCACCTCGATGACTGACCTCTTAAAGAAAGGCACAGGTTAAACATGAGGAGCACTGTGTGGAAATTCTGTCATATATACCCACCGATCGACTCTGCCTGTTTGAATGACTATTCAGCGAATGCTTTGTAAATCACATTGTGGCTAACAGGATTTACTACGTTCCCCTCTGCACCATTTAACACTCTAACAAGGGAATCACAATTCAACTGACAAGGCTCATCAGGTGCTCCATACTGACTGATGACAGACAGCGTGGGAGGGTGAAATTTCATTTGGAACCATAATCATAAATGTATGTCCGACATTTTTAACTGCAGTTCACAAATTCTGAGATTAGCATCTTAAAATCCAAGATAATAACACCCCACACCTCTCTGATTTGGCGTTTCTGCCCAACATCTGCTGACATGCCTGTTGGCAGAAAGCCCCCTGGTGGTTACAGTCGAGACTGCACACCTGCCTGACAGCTGTTTAGTGCTTAAATAACATCATGTTACTGTAAATTCCAATGTTTCATTTTTTAAACCACTTATAGATTTAAAAAAGACTCAAATGGAAACACCTGTTTATGTGCATTTCAGCAAATGAAATACCTGAGAGCTAAATGTCCTCTATTGCATTAACAGATTGAAGATTTTCCCAACACCCACCCTGATTTAAATGAGACCGACAAGTTTGAAAGTTTAAAACTTGAGATGGATGCATGTAATTCTGAAGATGTCCATGCGTCTAATGTCAAACTAATAATGTGAACAGAGAGCTCAATGGGTGAAGAAAGAGTTTGCGATAAAGGAGGGAAAAAAAATGATTTAGTTTTCCAGGAAGCACCTAGAAGAGGCTAACAACAACACTCTCAAGACTCTCACCAAGTGAAGCAAACAATGGCGCTAAATTTAGCTCATCATTATCATCTTCACATGACTACCAGACACTTAAGTTTTGCCCTTCCTCTACGCAGAACTTACTTTCTTGTTTAAGTTTTTTAAATACGACGTAAAAACAAGGAAGTAACATTGAGGAATCAGCCGCCAACTACCAGTAAAGTCTCCAAAGACGTAAGTGTTAATTACACAATATTTAAGAATTTAATTTGAAAACGTCGACAACTGCACTACAGCACAAACTAAAAGAGTGTGTCACCTTGCACACACACACACACACACACACACACACACACACACACAAATGGTCGCACGGACCATTAAGGGGCTGGTCATTATGCCTTACACACACACAGACCCTTCATCGCCTCTGGGACGTCGTGAACACATGGCCTTGAGCTGAACAAAAACACAGTGAGCAGGATTAAATGCCTCGAGGCAAACCCCGACACATCGAGCATTCTTTCATGAATGTAAGCATTTAAAAAGTAACAGACTATAACTGTTGTTCAGTTTTATTTGTAGAACTTGGTATAAGTGTTTCTTAACATGATGCTACATACCCCTAAAATAAAAGAGGGGATGTCTATACCATTCCTATTCCACGTCCATGCCATGATAACAGAATTTATTTATCATTATTGGTATAATTCTTCTAGTTTTCATGGCTACACTAAATCAAGAGAATCTTCTGATAGACTGGGCATTTGTTCCCACATTAGTATGATTAAAAAAAACAAACCCTTTTCATATGTCACATACACTAATATGTCATGTTCTTGCTGCTACTTCAGTGCTTACAGAAGCTAATTTGACTTAAAGTAACCATTCACCTTTTTTTTAAAGAGATGCTTAAATGTTCCCTAAACTAAAACCTCTCTTTTGAACACTAAAGTAAAAATAGAGAATGAATCCAACTGTGCATGTAGCAATGCTGACAAGTTGGGTCTCCACTGCTTCTTAGACTCTCTCCCACGTTAAAACAATGAGCATGGTGAAAGGAGCCGGGCTCGCTGGTGTTCCCAGCCTTTTCCTTCCTGCCAATGTGAACGAGAGCAGAATGTCTCACACCACTTCTCCTGGTCTGCTTTTAACTGAAGGTGACTCAACCCCTCAACAACACACAGGAGCCGAAGAAAGGTGCGCATTTAAGGGGCTGCAATGTTACAGCACACATACACTGTATTACATGAACACAGTTGTAAAAGCTCATCAGGGACGTTGCCAAAAGGTCAGAGTGGTTGGAAGAGGGTCTTAAGAGTGGGAGCCAGTTCCCAGGCCTCTGAGAACAAAACTTTTGTTTTTTCCACTGTGGTGGATTTAAATGCTCCCCTCACATGCTGCTGTGTTTCTCTGAGGCTGCAGGCAGGTCCGCAGGGAGGCCAACGCAGTCAATCGAAAAGAACATTTTAAGCACTCACTGTACATGACAAGTAATCGCCCTGTGTGAATTTACCAGTCATTCACGTTGGTAAACCGCAGACTGCTAGCGAAACCTAACACAATTAGAGTAGCGGTGCTGCAGAAGGCAAGGCTCTTTAAAGATAAGCAAGAACAAGCAAACACTTGACTGGAGGAAACTGCAGCACGACAAAGATCTCTGAAGTACAGCAGGAGGACGGGAATGTTAGAAATGGGATCTCTCTAACAGTTAGAAAACTAAAAGTTGCTAAAGGCCATTTAAACACTGACAACAGAGTATCGAGGACATTTCACATGTAAGAAAATGATTCACACAGGACTTTTAAAAAGCATGAAGAAGAAAGCTTTCTTCCCTTTTCAACAACACTAACTCATTGCTGTGTAATTCCTAATGAGAGGTTTCTAAATCTTACCATAGCAGCAGAGCAGACACATCTTTGACTTTTTACCTTTCCGGCTCCAAAACCAGTACTTGCGTCGTCGTTTCATTATCAGTCCAGTGTCTCTTACTTTAAAATGATAACCAAAATGGTCCCTCTAAACATATATATTCAGCTAAAGATAGTATTCATCCTCACTGTGTCGTCCAGCCTGTGAGAATCACCTACCAGAGGATATATCACGTCTCAGACAGGATCTCTGGTAGTCCATCTCATGCCCAAGAGTGAGGTGTAAAAAAAGATGAGGAAAGGAACGGTGCTACAAAGAAACACTAATGTTGCACTTCCCCAGTGTAAACCTTTCCAGTACACCTCTGTTTAGGACTTTCTGTCCTTCCTACTCCTATCTCAGCGCAAAAAGAGGTTCTGAGAGCACACTATGCTGCGCTTTACCCTACGATCCTGTAGAGAAAGATAAAAGATGAATCAGCAAGCCACAAACACATTTTAATCCTGTTGCAGAAGGGATGTCCTTGGTTTCGCAAAGGTGAGAACCAAAAAGGCGGGCTGTACGTTTTCACAATATCATCCTTTGTTAAACTTCCTCAAAGTGGAAGGCTCCTTAGCTCATTGGTTCCTTGGTGTCTAGCAGGCCAACACAGCAAGGCTGATTCCTCCTTTTCTCAGTTCAAACTAAACTTGTAAGGTAACAGTGTTGTAGTGGTCTGGGAAGGACCTCTTAGGCTATAACAATGCTTGTCAGGACCGGGAAAAGACACTCTCTCTCACACACACACACACACACACTGCAGTCAGGAAGCTCTGGTTGGCGCATGGAAAGAAAAACAGAATGTCCTGGCTGAAACATAGCAGCTATTTAAGCTTCTATTGATTGGGCAAACTGAATCTCAGACTCAGTGCATTAACATTTAGAAGTATATTACAACAACAGATTTACAATAAATTAAAGATCACCTGAGAGGACAGGCTGACCTTGAATACAGATGAAGATAAAAAACACAGAAGCGTCAAAGTAGCCATGAAATTTTACACAGAACTGGTGTGTTTTATGATGAGTTTATGTGTAAAAGTAAAAAATAACTGAATCAAGAGCTGCTTAAATAGGAGGTTCGCCTGGTTTTGCAAAGAGAAACAAAAGCAATAAACATGACGATTACTCTTCTCATTGATGCGGGATCATCTGCACAGTGTCATGCCACTCTAAAATGCAGCTGATACGGGCTTTGTTTTAAAGGACTACATTTCTCTGAAAGGGCCCTGCCACACACTGGGCAGTGACAACCATTTGTAAACATTCCTAAGTGTTTAATGCCTCCTACTGGAGCATTTGTGAACTGCACCAGTACCTCAAAAATAATTCTACTGTAAATCCAACAGTTTGACACAGTTTGTGTATGCAGCTCCTGACATTACACAAACACACAGACACAAAAGCCATGTTAGTGCACTACACACCCACAGTGATTATTCCCTGAGTAAACCGAACCTCTCCTCCAGACTTCAATGAGCAATCATCTACAGTCTGAGTCGTTTCCACCAGACAGAGTAAACTTTGGGAAGAAATTCCAATAAGGAAACAACTGCATTACTCAGTCTAATAAAGTTACACATTAACAAAAATACCTACACACCTGGCAAGTGGTTAAATATTATTTTACAACATTTTCACGCCAATGTTAACATGCCAGTGAATATAACAAATGTGAAAAGCACATCTCCGACGATGTCCTGAAAGTCAAGTGATAATAATAAAAAAAAAAAATCAATAAATTGATGAGGTTTCCTCCTGATTCTTGTGACTTTTTCACCGTCCAAAGAACAAAGCGATAACAAACTTGTGAATGGAAAAATACCAGACAAAAGTATCCATGGAAACCAATTAAAAAGAACTTTTAAAAACACATTAATTCAACATTTGATCCCAGACCTCAGGACAACTTGAGGGTGGATATTCATTTATTAACTTTATAAAATATTTATCCTCAAACTGAAGGTCTGACATCACAGATCAGCTGTGATGTGTTGAGTAGGCCACTACTATGCTTGGAGCTAAACAAATTTACTGTGACACCTCCACCTAAATCAGAATAATACTTCATAGTGACATGAAAATCATTTATAGTCATCTCATAGCAATTCATGTTTTACACATTTAAGTTCTGTGCGTTATCCTGAGGAAATGATCTTACCTGTTAGCAGGTATAGTAACCACTCCAAGAAAACCAAAACAAAACACAATTTATTTTTTTAGTTTTTACAAACACCTATTAGTTACATTTTCAATAAAATAATATTTTATAAATTAATAATCTGAGCTGCTGTTATAAAACTCTTAACTTTTGGAGTCATGCACACATACAGTACTGTGCAAAAGCTGAGTCACACCTCACTCCTTATACTATAAATAGGAAATGGGTGAAGCGATTTATTGAAACATATGAAAGTATACATGGAAATAGAATAAATAAGGCAAAAAACCTTTTTGTACAATTCTAACGAGCTTGAAATTCAGTATTTGGTATGACCACCTTTATTCTTTCGATGCAGCCTGAACCTGTGCAACCCTTCGTCTCATTTCTTTAAGTAGTCTGCAGGAATAATTCTCCAGGGTTCTTGAAGGACATTCAAAGATCTTCTTTCGATGTTGGCTGCCTTTTGTTCTGTCAAGATGACTCCTCATTGCTTCAGTAATGTTGAGGTCCGGGCTCTGGGGAGGCCAGTCCATAAGAGATGTGTGTGGGTTTTTCTATCCAGCTTTTACTGCACTGGCAACACGAAGCTCCTGCCATTTATAATTTAGTCTATTTTGATTTTGGCTGAAATGCAGCCTCAAATGATGGCAGAGCCTCCACCAATCACAGATAGCTGTAGACACACTGTTTCACATCTGTCCTGGCCTCTTGCATACATACTGTACCGACGACAATTTGAACCACAAATGTCAAATTTGCTCTCATGGAGGTTTTATCTCTTCGGTCTAGTTCTTGTGTAATGTAGCATACCTCATCTTCTCCTTGTTTTGCTTAACGATGGCTTCTTGACAGCCATCATCCACTGAGAGCATTTCTGAAGAGGCTTTAGCAAACACTACATGGATCAACTGAAGGGCCAGATGGATCTCAGGTTCTGTGTCACATCTCTGCTGGATTTTTTCCAGTTTGTTAAGGATGTGATTTTCAGATAGTGTTCATCTGCTGTACGTAGTTTTTTAGGGCTAACGCTTCTTAATTTGTCCTCCATTGTCAGGTTTCCTTAAAATTTGTAAGGATGTCGTGCACAGCATGTCAAGACAAGTCAAGTTAGCATTTAATAGCTCTTTAGGAATCAGCTCATTGAAACTTGTGAGGTACAAGGAAGGGACTGAAAATAAGTAAAAAAAAAAATAACAACCTTCAAAGACCTTCAGAAAGCAAGTCCAGCTTCTTGTTAGTTTAAATATAAAGAAATAAAGGGAATTATTTCAGACTCTTGCATAGTACATATAGATTTTTCCTCCAATCTAAGCCGTTAAGACTCTTTAATCACATTTTATTTACAAGATTTTAACTATGGTGTAACCACAGAAGTGGGCGTGGTGGGGGGCAGCGATTGGCTGCTTTCATCATTCAAAATGCAATCACACATGAAGCAATGCTTCTCCATAACCACATATATGATTTATGAGCAGTGTTTACTTATGTGGTTCAGCAAAGGATGTCATAGAAAAAAGTAATCACTGTTGAGCCACCGTGAACTAAACTGTAAAAGAGAACCATTGCTGGAGAGAGTTAAAGCCAGCGGAGGACAGTAAGACAGTTCAGCTCAGCATGAATGGCCATCAGTGCAGCAAAAACAATACCAGCAACAGCAGGCTAGCAGGCCACACAGCTGCTGATTCATACAGTCCCACTGCTTCTATCTTAGCACACAAAAAACAAACAGTCCCTTTGTTGGAGACAAACCGACGTGCTGTGAAGCTATTTGGACTCCACTGAATTCATTTTACTGTACGTGTAGATCATTGTGAGATGTTTCTAAAACATGGGCACACATACACAGATATATTCTGAAGGTTATGATGGTATCCAAAGAGATAATTGATATTTACATGGTGCAATCCAACTCAATTACACTGACACGACAAAAAAAGGGCTGACATGGTAACAATGTGTTGCAGGTTCAAAGGATAACAAACTTGCAGACCTAATAGTTTATTTCCTGACCTTTTGTCCCCAGTGACATGATCAAAACTGACACAAACGACTGCAAAGTCTGTCCTTCAGAGTAAAATAATGGCTTAGAATCCAAATTCATACCAAAGCTAGTGAATCGTCTGGCCTGAGTGAATGGAAGTAGAGCATAACAGATCATTAAAAGTTTAAAACCGTGTCTCTGCTGAAAGTCAGAAAATAACTGAGGTCAAAGAAATGCAGGCTCAGCCAGGCATAATAAAAATGCTGGATCATTAAGAGTCATATTGGATCAAGTTGAACAGAAGAAACAACTGCAGCAGGGGCAATTAAGTCATACGTATTAGTTCGATTCAGTGCTTTAACTCCCGAGAGCGATCATAGTTCATGTGCAGGTTAAATTTACTGTGACAGAACCAACATGGCAGATTTGTTGCTCGGTGCTAATAAACTGGCAGGGAGAATGACGGCTGGCTTTCATGGAAAGATGTTAAAGCCTCTCGTCTTGTGATGGAAAATGACAAATCAAATCAATTCTTCCAGAAATTAGCCAAGACTTCACATTAACCACATCAGTAGCCTGTATTGCTCAGTTCTCAGATTCAGTGCTGCATTTTGTTATTATCCCTTGGCCTATTATCATAAAAGCAGTTATACATAAAGCATAGACAACTCTGTATATGGTGACATTGTGCAATACAAGGGGGCAGTGATGATGAACAAGTGATTGCAAACACAAGGTGATTCAATAGCTGGTAATATTTGTGGGTATTTTAGGACTGAGCTCACTTCCTCACCTTAAAGGTGTGGACTTGTGACAGGAGCGGTCCACTGACAGGCAGATTTTATGATCTGAAGCCACCTTCCCTCTTCATACACGTAGTGATAATCACTGAACAAAGTTCACATCAAACTAGAAGTACTGTATTCTTAGCTGCATGTTTGCACAAGCATGCAGAAGGATTGCAAGATAAGACGATAAGTCTAAGCTGATCTTGCCCAGTCATAATTGTAATAATCATTTGGATCCTTTTTCAGAGTAATTTCAAATGTAAAACTGGATTAGCGAGCCCGGGCAAACTTTCAGTCACGAGTGCCAGGTTGGGGTTCTGCAAAGAGTCATCTGGAAGTTTGTTTGGTCACAAGTTTTTTTTTTAATGCATTTGAAATGTTAAGCTGAGATACAAAGTGCACAGAAACCTTTTGAGGAACACCTGAGAGGTGTGTGTACAGGCAATGTCACATGACTGCCTACTAATTTTTGTTCAGTCTGGTTATTTGGAAGAAAAAAAAAAAAACATGCCCTCCAGTCTGCAGATGGTTACACAACAGGTTGGGTCTTGCCTTTTAAACCCTTCATACCTGCTGATCAGCCAGCACTTCAGCAGTGGTGTGTAAACACGGGGCTGTAATGGAGGTGTGCCGAGTGTCTCACGGCCTGGCCATTCCACGCTTACCCAACAGGACTAAGGAAAACACATCACGGCTATGTGACAACTAAAAAAGTCACAACACTGAGTCACTACGTAACTGCACATGAGAGAGTATTTAATGCTTCTTGTGGTTTCTATGATGAAATATTGAATATTCAAGAAGTTGGATAAAAATGATCCAGATAAGTCGCACAATATAAATAACAGTTGAGAAATGAATCTCTCAGAGTAGCTTTGGGATTGTATCCTACATCTAATCATCAAACTGTTCCCTACAATTAAAATAAACGAACCCTCACCTGCTTCTCGTCGCTGCGTGGCGTCCAGACTTCGCTGTTTCCTGCGAAAAGCCACTCTGTTAAAGCTCTCCATTTTCCCCCGAGACTCTGACCGCTCAAGCATTCGGATACTTAAGTGACAGGAATTTCAATCTTCAAGAATAACCACGAAAATGTTGAGCAACGCGATCCCCTCCTCGCTGCAAGTTCACAACCACGTCCAGCTTCGCAGCGCCACTTACAGCAGACTGTTTGCCCGGGTCAGTCAGCAGCACTGAAGACGCGATGGATTTCGGTAAACAGACGTAAAATAAAAATAATAATATTCATAAATATGGAAAACTTATGTGAAAGACTTTCGGTTTGATTCAGTGAGTTCCCTCCAATGGCACCTTGATTGGGTGCTTCCCGAGCCGCACCCGCGTCTCCAGTCAGCGGGGCAGAAGTTTTTTTTTTTTTTTTTTTTTTTTTTTACAAACCTTACAGCGACTTGTGCGGTTTTCATTCCCTCGCACACACAAAACAAACGTTAATTTTAGATCCTTTAAATAGCAACGCAGTGTAAAATGGGGTACTCATACAAAACTAAAATATATTTAAAATAAAAAAGGGGAAAGTGCCCATTACGCAGAATAGGCCATTTATTTTCGTAATTATAGATTCGTGATTGCATATCACTTTAATGTCAAGCTAAAGCTAATTTTATTGGTAGTTACAATAATAATAATAATAATGCCTTTTTTAGCTGTTACCTTTTATATATTATTTTTTTATAATAATATGCAATATTACCAGTGGCACTTACTAAATGGCAGACCACATACTGCATGGGACTCTAGGAAATAGTTGTCACCCTTTTAGGCATGACACTGGCTCATACTGATTTTTTCCTATAGTATAATTTAGCATTTTAACCTATTCTGTGTTGTCTGTAGGAGCACAGGAATACAGGCACCACCATTACAGGAAGTCTAGTCGAGTCTAGTTTTGTGTAGCTCATTAAAAATGGCAAGGCAGAGAAACAGACGCAGAAGCAAAGTCATACAAATCCAAGGGCATTTTTTTATTTAGTTGTGAAACCAATTGAACACTGTTTTAAGTGGTGGAGAAACTTTAAAAGCCACCGCAGTACAGCATACTGCTAGCATTCCTTTTTAACCATGTTATATTTTTCCATTTTTAGATTAGTCTCTCTCCATCCATAGCTATGTTGTGCAAACAAACCAAGAGAGTTAGGTCACCGATGAGCCTGCATGGGTGCAGAAGCTACTTTTGGACCACGAATGTTTTCAACGCTCTGTAGTTGCGAAAGTAACAATCTAACAATGATAAATCAAACAAATGTACACACACACACACACACACACACACACACAGCATCCACTCAGTTGTTACTGTTGTAACAGAAGTTCTGTCATTACAAGATTAATACTGACTATGTAGTTTTAAGTTATCCCTTCCATATCCATGTGACAAACAACTGTATCTAACATCAGAGACATTATGAGTGTACCAGACAAGTAGGGTACAGAAATATGGGACTTCAATTATGCAACAAATTCCACAAACTGCATATCTCAGTGTTTCAAAAGCAACAATGTCTCAATTTTTACACAGGAAATTGACAATAGTGCTCCTTCATCAAAATCGGCAACACTCCTCCTGCTGTTTTATCATTCTTATCAGCCTGCTGGTTAGTTCATGATGACGGAAATGGTTAAAAGATTTGTTAAATCTTACCCAGATCAGTCTGAAACAGGGGCTACTGTATTGGTCTAATGCATAGTGCAGAATTGTGCTTGTACAGTACTCCATACTGTATGGAGTAAGCATGTAGAGAAAGCTGAGCAAGGTGATGTTTTGAGAACAGCGTAAGCTCGGATATGGAAAATGTCCGTATGATTAGCATTTTTCTTAATGTCATAATTGGGGGTATTAATGTGAATAGAAAAGTTTTCTGAAGAAAATGGTGAGATTACAATGATGACGTCAAGGTGACAGTTACTTAAGAGGAGGCACACCTTTGGGGAATCTGCTGTCCTTAGCTAATGTTAAAAAAGGAGGTCAGTTCACTCCACGGTCACTTAAACCTGTGCAATTCAAAGAGCAAAATAAAAACCTCAGCCCAACAGCCCTAGTCTTGATCTCAAATACCCAACCACTCACCTACCCCAGTCTCTGAGAGACCTGAGCTATGCAACAGACAAACAACACATCACCAGAGTCTGCTGTAAATCATTAATAAAATCAAAGCAAAAGGAGGTATAAAATAGTCCACAAGCATCCAGACTACTGATGTTTCAAAACACAATTAAAATCACCATCATAAAAACAACAACAAAATAAAAAACATCCTTATTCTTTGAAATAGACCTTCATTAGCCTGTTTACAAAAACCATATTTGCAAACACCCCTTTGTAAAAATGATATATGTGAGTTTTTGGGGATTATTATGCTGACAAAATCTAATACTTGAATTTCCTTAACTTTTTCAAAAGAAGACAGTCACTAAAGACGTTCTGCTTTTGTTCGTTTTCGTTTTTGGGGAAAAAAGGCCATATACAGTAGTGAATGTGCTAAACTGTTTAAGTCTTCATCACAGCAGGAAAACTGTCTTTGAGCTCCATCTCGCAGAATGACAAAAAAGGAAAACACACAAAAATATACAAGTAATAAATATATCAGAAATAAATAATTGGCAAAGTGAATAAATTATAAATAAATACTAGGAGAAACAGGGCGGCAGATTTCAGTGTGTTGTCACTGGCATTTCTGCCTCAGGTCAGGTCTCTGTTTTGTGTTTCCAGGACAGTAGGTCACTTCCAGAGATGAAGGAAGCGTCCTGCTCCTCTTCTATGACCCAGGTAACAGCTGGGACGTGTAGTGCTCAGTGAGATCACAGAGCCCAGTAAGCACCAGGTTGGACTGCTTGGTGGAGGGGGGCTAAACTGAGGGAACCCCCATCCAGTGTGTCTGTGTCTCTGCAGGACTGCTTCCAGACTGAGGTCTGAGCAGGACCAGCGTGGCTAGGTGCCGGGAGGATGGGGCTGCTGGGCCAGACAGTTACGAGGGTCGCAAGGGGAGAGAAGGCTTCTGCTGCTGGACAGGACTGCTCGGTGTTCCTGGTGGTCTGCCAGAAATTTAGGACTGAAAGGAAGCAAAGACACATGAGAAGAGAATAGTGTGAAAAAGGTTATCCCAAATATAAAATGCAAAAATGGAGCATGAGATGGTTTTCTTCCACATCTAAGCATGGAAATATGTGCACTTTTTAGAAAGTCATCTCTTTAAACTGGGCCAGAAACAAAGGAAATGCTTCTCGTACATCGTGCATGGTGACATCGAGAAATCAAAACAGGTTTATAACGCAAGGTAATAACAACATCGGCAGTAGAGCCTAACTGAAAAAAAGAAGACCCCCATATTCATCACTGGATCACCTCCTCATTGGCCTGCTAGCAACATGTCATTTTGCAGAGCATACGTTAACAGACCCTCCTTCCAGTGAAAACCTCACCTTGTCAGAAAAGCATGTATAGATATAAAATGGTCATGCAAAACTGCTCATGCAGAGTGAAAAATAATTCATAGGGTGAACTATTATTTCCAGAATACAAGGGTTTGCATAATACTTAATGTAAAGGTTAATACTGTGAACATGCAGGCTCAGTTATCTTGACGCAGGTGTTGCTGCTACTACAACAAATCCAACTAAAAATGTGAAAAAGTCACTTTATATGACAAAGATGTGACATGTTACTGATAGAATCGTAGATGATAGATAGACAGATAGATAGATAGACAGATAGACAGATAGATATTAGTAAGCCTACTGCTAGCAGGTTCTACAGCTTGTTACCTGCGTACTAGGGAGGCTCTCCCTCGCCTTAGTTGTGGGGAGAGTGGCGGTACTGAGGCAGCAGGCTGCTGACAATCTACAAGAAACTGATAAATTAGACAGATATACAAAGTGGTGACACTCGGGGTTAGACAACAGGACAGAGATAACAGGGTGGACAAGACAAGGGAAGACCTCATCAGAGACAAAGACACTGAATTCTACTGTTACCGTGACTTTTAGGGTGAAGCACCAGGCTGATCCCGGTCAGTTTTTCTCAGTACATTACTACAGATCAATAGCACACTGGAAACCAAACTGAGTATAGCTCAAGTGACTGCCCAGTCTCATCAGGACCGGTCACTGCACAGCTAGACAATCTGTGCTGGAAGCAGAAAATACAAAACCCCCAAAGAGACAGAGACATGGACACTTTTACACACACACACACACACACACACACACACACACACACACACACACACACACACACACACACACACACACACACACACACACACACACACACACACACACACACACACACTTGCCAATACAATATTATATTGATTTGCAGGGGCAAAAAAAGACAAGGACGTGCACAGTGAAACAAAAGCTAAAAATATAATCCTACTCAACCTCAACGCTGGATATAGGCATTTTATTTTTGGACTACACCAGTTCTGCTGAGGTCTTGTTTACTCGCTCATTTAACACTTTAGAAGATTACACATTACTTTTTAAAAACATTTAGTTTAAATTGGCTTATTTATAATATATGTAACTGTAGTTGAGAGCCAAAGGGAAGGAGAAAAGGTCCAACAGCATTAGACCGGAAAGGCTCAAAAGGGAAACACATTTGATCAAACACCACCATCTAGTGTTGAGAAATGGTTACACTGCAAAGAGGATTGTGATTCTTTTGTTTACTTTCCTTTTTCCAAAGAGTTAGGAATACACAGAGAAAATACTTGACTGGTTTTCCTGCTCGTCTGAACCTGTCAAAAGCCTGGGACAAATTAAGTCATGGTGTAAATAAATTGTAAGGAAAAATCTCAGCTGTAATTCATTTAATCTGCCACAGTGAGGGGCTGTGAGTCACTAAAAATGAAGCCATTTTTGCTTTGTTGTCATTTTGAAGCACTTCCTTGTATGGGGGAATTATGTCATATTTTATGGTAGCAGGATTTTAGATGGAAGAAAAGATATTTAATATCAGATTTGTTATCTGGTATTTCATAAAAAATCTTCCCTGTGATGTGTCATGGGCCCAGATGTTGTATAATAGTGCACCGGGGTGCCTTATGCATTTCTAAACCAAAGACACATGATACCACCTCTCCTATGCCACCTAATCTAGAGGCTTCTGGGAAGAAAATTGGTGTTGGGTGTGGAAATGATGATAAAAAAGAGTGTAGGGCTAGGCACTTAGATCTACCAACGGCTTGGAACTCCAGAGAGAAACTGGAGTAACTGTAGTGACGCAGAGGTGAAGGTAAGGCTGATATCCACAAAGACAAAAACAAACATGAGGTTAGCTCTACACAGGGAAGATTGCGAAGGGTCACGGTGGTGTTCGAGGTGTTGGAAGAAATGGTGGGGGCATCTCTGCGACTTACTTTGGGTGGGCTGCTTTTTATCTTGGGCACTTTAGCACCACGGGTACGGTGAGTCTGCTCGTGGTCAAACTCCAGATCCTCCAAGCGTTGGGTCAAGGCCAGTTTCTGCTGGATGGCCATTCGGAGGAGGGAGTTCAGCGTCTTCTTTTCATCCTCTGCTGCCGCCAGCTGCCTCTGCATCTCATCCAGCTGCGTAACATATTCATCACACCTACAGGGAGATAAACAGACACACGGCAGGATTATGTGTTGCCACAAGTCGATATTTATACAACTACAAGCCAATTCTATGTTTTAACCAAACACTTTGCTTTCTCATCTTAGCTGTGCCACATTTCCTGAGCCCTTCTCACCTCGTTGCAAACATGGCCCTGAGAGAAGAGAAGGTGGCTGCATCTTCTTTCAGAGCCTTCAGCTCATTCCTTAGCTTCGTCATGGTCTCTGTCACCATCGCCTTTTCATTTTCATACTTGCTCTTCAGATTAGCCAGCGCAACTTCTGCTGTCTGCAAAAATGGGTGATTTGAATTGAATCATTTAATGTTAATAGAAAATGCATTTTAGGGTTTTTTTTAATGCTATAAGTGCCAGAATCCAACAAACAAAAGATTTTACCTGCTTATTGGCCTTGAGCACCAGCCTGAGTGTAGCTATTTGCTCTCTCTTAGTACTAAGCAGGGACTTCAGCTTTAGTATTTCTTCCATGCAGGACTCTTTGTCCTTGTCAAGCATGGGCGCCAACTCCCTAGCTGCAGCCCTTTGCCTGGACAGCTGCAGCGAGCGGTCAACAGCCCTCTGCAGGTGTTTGATCTGGTCTCTGATGATGGCGTTTAAGTTATAGATATTCATCGGCTCCTTCCGCAGGTCCCCACCTGAGTCTGAAGGTACCGGAGATGGGCAAGGAGAGATGCCGATGACCGGGGAGCCGGTGTAGTTGCGGGTAGGGCTGCTGTGGCAGGAGTCTGTTGGGTTGTGAGTTGTTGTCTCGTTATGTTGAGCATCTTTGGATGGGGAGTCCGTGGAACTGCGCGGAGACTCCGAGGAGCAGGCTGATGATGCTGCCGCAAGACGTCGCGCCAGGCGAGGCGAGAGCAAAGCTCGAGGATCCTCCGAGCCTTTGAGGCTGCCATTGCGTGTGATTCGGCTCTGGCGGTAGTAATCCAGCATGACACGGTTTGGTGTCTCGTTGTTGCACAGACAGACGTGGTGGTAGAGTTGCGCCAACTCCTCACTGAAGGTTACCAGCTCATCCTGGGCAGCGTTCAGCATGCCCTGGCTCTCTGAGGCAGTACTCGCGGTTGCTCGGAGCTCCGCCTCCAGGCTTACAACCCTTTCCCGGCTTTCACGATAACTTCGCTCCAACTGTGTTACCTGCTCAGAAAACAAACAAACAAACAAACCAACGGTGAGTACGTTAGCAGTTTTAAATACAGCTAAACTGGATTAACAATGTTAATATTGCACAAACCTGTTCAGTCAGTGCCTGGACCCGGTCATCATCATGGCTGTCTCCCTGTCCCTCCACCGCCTGATTGTACTTCTCTTTCAGGGCCTTGAGCTCTGCTTTTAGGTCGATCACCTCAGTCACCGCCACCTTGTACCGACACTCAAGAATCTTAAAGCCGTGGATATCGAGATCATGGTGGCTATTGGCCGTTGGGGATAAGGATCCCCCATTAGGTTTCTCACTCTCTTCTGGGTCATCAAGCTCCTTGTCTCCATTGAGATGTTTCATGGCGTTGACGCGCTCTGTGAGACGATGGACGCGCTCATTCTGTTCAGTCAGGACACCTTGTGTGTGCTGCAACTGAGTCTGGGACTCCTGCAGGTTCTTGAGCAGTGCTGCCTTCTCACGCTCCACCTGCACGACAGAAATGCAAAATTAAATGTGTTTCTTTTTTCCAGTGCAATGTCATTTTTGTGTACGTCTTCCAGAACGACACGCTAAACCATATTAAAGCAAGAAATCAGATTTTCAAGTTCTGAGATTGAACTATAAGAAACTCTGGACAACCCCAGAAGAAATACAATGAAAACTGGAATGATCATTTCTTTGTCAACAACTCTTAGAAATTTAATACTGATTTTCTAAAATTCAGCTGGACATTATAAGGCTGATGATCTTTCCCAGACAGGTCAACTCAAAAGAGAAAAATTGACTAGTGAGCAATTGTGTTTACAGCGAGAGGCAAACTGTGAATATAGCAACCACTAATCTAGTTTTCTCCTCCCCGCTGGTGCCCAGCTAGATAAAAGATGTACGGTAATGACTTTATTTGCTTTTAGCACGAATTTGATCTCTCTGTGATTTCACTGTCACTTAACATTCTGTATACCATCCTCCACGATGAGTGTGTTTTGTACTCAAGTGGGTTTAAGTGAAAGCTAGTTCAGCTTTATATTTTATATTATATATATTTTGTATTTTTACATTCTTTGTATACAGTAGCAGCTTTTCACAGCGTTAAGCAGGAACTAATTGCGGTGTAAATAAAAGTGTACAAAGCAGTTTCCTTCACTTTTGGCATAAATCTGCTGCCTCTTAAAGAAAAGCAGAGCCGGCCTTTGTCTTGCAGCTGCATTCTCACTTACTGAAAGCTACTCCCTCCATAACATGTGTTACAGCATACATAATATATAATGCATGATAGAGACACTGAATGTGCATTAGCATGCTTCTTAAAAAGCACTTACCAGATGGGTGCCCTGAGCACTAGGGCCTCGATTTGAGTCTGAACATTTGTGATGTCATTCCTCTAGTCTTTCTCCACTTCTCATATATCTCTAATGTCAGTATAGGGTTCAAAAGAAAATGCCTTCAGACTCCATCAGTCTTCACACTAAAAACTAAAATATACTGTGGGAAGGGAGATCAATGTGGTAATCTGCTCTTTGAAGCTAATTTCAACCCCCTTCAACGCTGTTATTTAAACCCTTGGTGACGTTCAAGTGACGTCAGTGTCCTTGAAAATAAAGATTCGGTGACCCAACAATTTTCTGATTTCAAACTCGGCTCTGGGTTTTCAGTGAAATTTCCAAGGTGTTCTCTCTTATGACCCACCTGCAGTAGCTGCTGTTTAAGCTTCTGCATCTCTGACAAGTTGAGCTCGCTGAACAGATCTGGCACTGGGTGAAGGCCATCTCCTTTTCGGCCGGGCCTGTAGTCCCCGTTCATCTTAGCCATCCCAGAGCCTGCGTGAAAGTGACCGTTGCAACGGTTGTTGTCCTCATTGTTGCCATTAGCAGCAGGGATGGCGCTGCCGTTAGTGCCGTTGCTGTCCTCGGGGAACTTAAGGCCTTCAACTCCGGTGACGGTTAGCGCCAGATGGGCCCCTGCGCCGTAGACGCTGTCACTCAGGCTGATGTGATGGGCTAGTTCTTTCCTCAGATTGTTCTTCTGCTCGCACTCAGTCTTGAGGGCATCCAGGGCTTCTTCTAACTGACCCTCAGAGATTTCCTTTAAGCGCAAAGCGTCTTCCAGCTGGCTGTTCAGAAGGACAGTCTCCTCCTCCAGCACCTTAATTTCATGTTTCAGTCCCTCGTACTCCACCTGAGGGACACAGAAAGGCCGCGTGGTAACAGGAAAAGAATTCTTTTAACACATTTGTAAACAGCTGGTAAAAAACAACTCTTTTTAAAATTTATATTACCTTTAAGATCACTATTCGACTTCATCTAACCACGTGTCTAGAGCTAGTATAAACTAATACGACTTTGTGTTACTGTGCAGGAAACACTGTGAGATCACTGGGAGCACTGGTAAATTTTGGTGACACGAGTGTGAGTCATTAAAATCAACTGAGCCACCGATTGCTGATGCATCATTTAAAGTGATGACAGATCTTTAATAGGCAATTTCGCTGACACGCTTAAATCTGAGAAATACATTTAGTGAAACTCGACACAATAAGAAGCTATTAGTGTGCAAACTGTTGATCTTTGTACCAACCTGGCTCTGCTTGAGTGTGGACACCAGTTTCTGAAGTGTGATGTTCTCCTCCTCCAGCTCTGTGTAGTCCTGAAGCAGCCGGGTCTCTCTGAACTTGTACTCTTTGATCTCCTCCCTCATTCTGCTCCGCTGTAGCTCGAGCATCTCGTTACTCTGGAGGAGGAAAAACAGCGGTGACAGTGACAGAGTAAGCAGAGGACATTACTCTTTCCACTCATTGAGTTCTCATTGGTTGGGATGAATCTGCGACACGTCTTGAGCCCGCTACAAGCCGACTTGGCCAAATTTATAATAGCTACATCAAATTAATTTAAGATGATATTTACTGGAATTAAGAATAGACTTCTCATAACCATCACAGATGCTTACCCAAACAGCATGCAGTGATCAGTAACCAGAATAGCTAGCATGTAAATGCAATATGCTGAATATGATTAAACCCTAACAGGCAAAGTGGTGCCCATGTAAACAAGGTCAATATCAAATACAGTCCCATCAGCTTAAGATTGCATGACATGCACAGAGTCATAATGCCGATGCATGTAGGTCGTTCCTCTGGCACTCAACGATCCTGACTTTGCACACTGAGGTAGGACTTTCTCAAAAGCTAATATATATATATATATATATATATATTTTACATACCTCTACTGTACATGGGCTGAAACACTCTCATGTTTCCCAAAAATTAACTAGATGACATTTACATATCAAGACAAAAATGAAAAAATATATTTTATATATCTTTTTTTCCACACACAGTTGTGTATAAATGTTTGCAGCCCAATGCAACTAGTGGACAGAGGATTCGTGTGTAGTATAGGCTACAAAATAATTTTACAGTGCATTTGCGCATGTGTGTACTCCTGCTGCTGCAGAGCTGCCTGCAGCTCCCCTGCAGTTCTCTGTACATATGGCAGAAGTGCTGACCCAGAGACAGTGTGGGTGGAGTGGGTGGCTACACGCATTGGCAGTGAATACGATGCTACTTTTAGAAGTGGCAAAAAGCCTGAAACTGAAGACCTCTGGTCTACACTGAAGCTCCTGATTTGTGCATTAGCTGACAGGAGCTCCCATAATATAAAAGCTAATGGCTTAAATGGGGAAATCCCACAAAGGCACAATTGGACTGTTCTGCAAATATATTGAAAACACTTTTACGCTAAAACACTGTAAAAAGAAAAAAAATAGAGCAGACCAAAAACACACAAAATAAATTTGTGGTTGATGTATGAATATGAATATGACCTTTCTGTGATACATGTTGTCAAAATACATTTTATAAATAGTGTGCAGGATATTCAAGGCCAAATAATAATGGGGCCAATCAGACCGTACAGCCACCATGGTCGGTGACAGAGCGGTACACACTGGCACTGAGCCCGCTACAGGGCAGAGCTGCTCAGCCAAACTCCTGACCTGAGTTCTCAGCACGTAGTGCAGCTGTTAAAAGCTTTGTTAGAGTCATCATACAATGGTAACCACAACAGGGGCACAGCCATGTTGTGTTCATTCATCCCTGCCATCACCGCTGTTGTGGTGTTAGTGAATGAATGCAAAGATTTACAACTTTAAAGTTGTGTTTCCTTTTTTTGGCTTTAAAATGCACTTTGATTTTAACCCATCTGGCAATCTTTATCACATCTCATGTTCTGATTTGTAACTCTAACAACAGACATCTATCCAAACTAACTCCATATCTTTTTTCCCCAAACCTGTAGATGTTAAGTTGTTTGAAATCTGCAAAAAACCAAAAACCTTTTAACTAGATTTGGTCTGTGGTAAATGAAGCGCTCGATGTCACTACAGCACCTGCCTCTCACGATGAAAGGAATCCTGTTCATTAACTCGCATCACATGTGCAAATGAGATATTCAAAAAACAGCAGAAGGCAGTTCATAAATATATCACAGAGTCATACTGATGACTCAGACATGGCGCATTTGTGCATAGGAACAACTCATCGTGTGTAAACACTAGATTTATCAGGTAGTTACAGCTGAGATGTTGATTTTGTTCCACATGCTCCATCACCATCAATATCTTCACTTCTTGTGAACTTTGAGAATGAGTGAACATCACAGCACTGCCTGACCAAATTAGTGAATGAGAGTGTGTGTCCCGTGGGCGTAGTGCTGGTACTCTGTCCCTACACATGTGCCGAGCTCAGGGCATTTCACTTTATATCCCAGCTTAGCACTGGATTTGCCCCCCACAATGGGGTCGTGGCCGCAGTGTCTGACCCCTGCTCGAACTCCGGTACTGTCCATCACAGTGGCTGCAGACATATATACTTGCATAAATACAAACTTTGCACATATGCATATCGTTAATTATTCTGTGTGAGGCATGACACCTTTTTGTTTGTCACAGTAACCTCGTGATCTTTGATAAACACATAGGTCTCATGTAAGTTAATGTAGAATAAAAGAAATACTAGTCAAATTGTGGAAAACAATCTGTTTGGACTCAAGAATTGATCATAAAAACTATAAGATGGCTTTACATACAGTTAACTCTTAATGTATCTAGCTCAGTCAAGGGCCAGCTGCAAACCAAATGCATTCAAATTTCAAAACACATGCTTTTTTCAACTAATGTGCACATCTCATAGAATTTGTGAAAGAATTTTAGGTGTTGGTAACAAAATACTACTGACACTATTAGCATAAATATATAAAAAAGTGAAATGCCGTTTTCTTACATATACAGTAGATTCAATTTCCTGTTTTTCTTTATTTAGGAAGTAATAAATCCTCTGCATGCGCTCCTCGTGTTGACAAACTCACCTCTCGTAGCTCCTGTACAAGTGCGTTGAGCCGCTCATTCTCTGACTGGGCGTTGGATGCCACAGAGCGGCTAAGCGTCACCTCTGACTGCAGCTCCAACAGACGGCCCATATAGTAGGCCTCCTTGGAGGCGGACTCCTGCAGCAGTGTCTCCTCATTGGTCTCCCCATCCTCTGCCACCTTCCGTTGGTTCGTGTAAGCCTGGCCAAATGCCTGAAGAGACAAAAAAGGGAGGGAGGTAGGGTAAGAAGAAAGGGAAACCGGCATTTCTGTAAAGTCAAAATTAAAATCACACTGATCCAAATCCTGTCAAATAGCATCAGCATCATAATCCAAGCGATGGAAGGGATTAGCACACACTGCCATGGAAATCTTACACATCTTTCCCAGCTGTGTGTGCTAGACCGAGTGCTGCTGTACTTTTGACCACTGGCAGCACTGATGGGACACTTGCAGGGGTTGGCCCTTAAGAATACGATGTGGGTGATGTTTCACTCAGATCAATAGACACAGTGTTCCCATTTTCCTGACACAGGTTTTCACGGCACTGAGAGCTGACGTGTCATGATAAAATCAAAGCAGGTATCAACAGAAAAAACATGGCAACCACAGCGGGCCTGCTGGGTCAAAGTGGTAACAAAGTGGGTAAACTAGGAAACACACATACAATGTTAGGGGAAGACCAGTGTTTCCAGTTCAGCGCTATTTCTCTGTCAGGGTTTCCTGAATGTATGTGTGAGTTTCATGACTGGAACATCTATACAGCAACAGTTTTAGTGATTCAATAAACCATGCTTCACTTTTGCCACCTTTCATCAGGAGAAATGACTTTGGCGCCTGCAGTAGCCTCTGTGAGAGAAAATGGATCATCTGAAAAATATTTTATGGTTTACAATCACCACCAGAAGCTGTAGACCAGCGGTCCCCAACCTTTTTTGCCCCACGGACCGGTTTATGTCCGACAATATTTTCACGGGCCGGCCTTTAAGGTGCTGCGGATAAATACAACAGGATAAAACCAGTACCGGTACCAAAAAAAAGAAGATTTATTCATAACACACGGGAAAAGACCGAGGGCAACCGAGTTAACGATCAAAACAATAAAAAAAACAAACTATAAAAACAGATAAAACCCCTGAAAACCAGAAATTTCACACCCAAGCCTCAACTCGGTACCGGCCCCTGGCCCGGGGGTTGGGGACCGCTGCTGTAAACAATACTGTTGTCTACAGCATGTATGGTGATTGACTCTTCAAATTGACCATGCAATTTAAATAGGAAGCCATTTATTTTGAACTACATGTTTTAATAATGTAGGCTTCCCAATCCCATCTCATCGTCATAATATTTTCTCTGTTTGAATCATTTATTAGGCACAAGCATCCATTACTTTGAAAAGACATGAGCCTAATGTGCAGCTGTCTTTTCTTTTCATTTGTGGCTAATGAGCTAAGCGGGCGGTCTCCTGCTGTGTTGAGGTGAAATAAATTTGTGCTTTTACATGTAAAAAAATATTATGAACCACATGTTTCTCTCTTTCTGGATACTTATTATCAGGTAAGCAATAAAGTGGAATTAAAGGTTAAATTCAGTTCAGTTGTTGCAGTTACAGCCAACAGACACATTTTCCAATCTGTCAGTGTAACCCACTTTTAATCTACATGCTGTAGACTGTTAAACAGAAGAATATTCATTCACGCTCTCCTCAGAGAGCATGTTAATGCAAATTCAATAGAGCTCTTTATTATGCCTTTGAATTACAAGTGTAGCAGTTAGCATATGAAGAAATGCCAGCAATAATCAGTCTGGCAAAATGCCCCATAATTAATGAAACATTTAACCATTCAACCAGGAAAACTGCACACAAAGACTAAGAAACACTCTGCAACACGTATCTATTTAAAAAAAGGTTGTATTATATTTCTTTATTATTTTCCTTCTGTACACACCGCTTTCTCTGTATTTCATCATTCTCTTGCCACACTCCATTGTGCACTCACCCACGCGCCCCCTCTCGGTCTCAAGGGAGCCACAGTGTGATTGTAGTGAATGATTAAGAGGAAGGGCCTCTGGAACAAAACAGACGATTAATTCTAGGCACAGTGTGACTGAATGAGCTTGCATTCTCTGCTCGGATGAGAGGCCGGCAATCTCGGAGCAGGCCTCACGGCAACAGCTGGGCTCTAGAGGACGGAAAGTAAAAATCTGGCCCGTTGTCTGGGCCTACAAAACCCTTTATCACAGCATTTAGTTCCAAAGAAATTAGTAGGATATTTCAGTTAAAGATTTTAAGAAAAGAGGTTCTGGTCCTCTGAGGCTTTCCCTCCAGGAAAATGCATCTCCCTGCATCACATTACAAACTTCTTGGGAAGCTCCTTTTAATTGCTTGAAAGTGCATCATGCAGAATTGGATCAAAGACTCTCTGCCAAATGTTATTCTCTGGTACAGGGATCATTTTAACACCCTCCACAAGGAAAGATTACAAGCAGTTCTAAAATTTAAAAAGACTTGTTTCAGAAACTTCAGACATGTTTTGTAGATTATTTAACTGCAGGCTTTCAACGCTCTCCAGTTTCAAGCCCCCATGATACATAGGTCAACTGACAGAAAGGCAGAAGCACCACAGACAGACTTAGATGTGCGATGAGAGCCAGATGGTTTCATAACAGACCTCCTTCATGGGATGAAATGAGCTCCTCCAAGTCTGCTCCCTCCATCTGTGTATGACTCCTCAAAGGAAACTACACTGATTGCCCTGATTTACTGTTTACAAATAAAAGAAAACAGTGTTCAGACACACGCCTGCTGTTGGTGCACAGTACAGATTCTGGATGGCTAAAAAACTATTGTGTCAGGACTAATTTTAAATCTCATGATAACTACATGAACACAACTCCCAGTACTGCTGTGTGTATAAAGTGATGCCCCAGTATTTGTGTCCTAATTGGCAATCAAGTGGAAAAGATTAAAGTTTAATATCATTTCCTCAGGATCACATTAATATGGAGTCACTCATGGGCAGCCATTTTGGATCTTTATACTGAAAATCACAGACTGCAATAAGTGTTGAGGCTCCACACTCGTATGTGTCTCAGTGGACAAAGTCCAGACAATGGGTTCTATAGATATTCATCCCTGGGGCGACAGGAGGAGGAGCAGGCAAAGGGAATAAACCCACCACTGCAGCACTGTGAGAGTCTGTGTAACCCGAAAATCCTTCCCTGTCTGCTGGAGTCCCTAATGAGAAGTCAGGGGAGCTGCTCTGGGTGTGTGATGTTGTATTTGTGAGTGTATGCATACAGCAAGGATCTATTTTTACACCCAGGAGGTCAGAGGATGGAGCTATTTCTGCAGCAGCAATTAATCTTATGAAAACTTTCATCATTAACAGGGGGACTAATCTGTCATACAGGAGCTGTTTAATTATAGATAGTAATGTACCGTAAAGCTAACGCAGGATATACACTCGATTACATTTTCAAAGTCAAAGAGCAACGCTTGGAGGTAAATGAACATGCTCGAAACGTGCAGAAACACGGACGCAATCAAGAGGAACAACCAATAACCAAGTTGTATGATTTATTTATGTCAGTTATTCTAATAAATATGTATTGTTAATTTGATCATCAAACATTTTAAGCACGAGTGCGGCATCCTTAATGTTTCTGTCAGTTATGGGTAAACAGAAATATGGGTATTAGTTAAGAAGCAACATTCTTATGAATAACAAAAACACACACACACACTCAAAGATATATACACCAAATGCTGCGTCTCAGCCAGATGGATGGCCTAGGCCGTCACATTCAGGATTTCAGTACCATGGAGAGAGACATGCAGTACATACACTACCACGCAGCTGCCTGTGTGTGTGTGTGTGTGTGTGTGTGTGTGTGTGTGTGTGTGTGTGTGTGTGTGTGTGTGTGTGTGTGTGTGTGTGTGTGTGTGTGAGAGAGCAATCATTCACCATGGGATTGATACTGTAGCCAGACAAAGGGAGAGAAAAGACAATCATTCACCATGGGATTGATAGCTGTAGAGATTTCATTTAGTTTTAGTTTCTCTACTTTTTTATCCAAAGTGTTTGAGAGCATGCCGAATAATTCATTCAATAAAAAAAATCCCTCCACAACAGTACTCCCAGAAGGAACAAATAATAATCACAAAAGCAAAAAAAATGCCCCAAAATGAATATGACATAAATAAGAAGCACACAAACACACGTTAGCTGGCAGTAAGTGAATAAGGCAAATATGCAAGATGCAGTCCTGACTCACTCGCTCCTTTTGACACACACAGTCTTTGACTGCTGTGTGCAACTCAGCGAAGGTAAGGAAAGAAAAAGTGAAATATCGCATTTTATTTCAAATAAATATGGTGAAGAAAATATCCCCGTTGTTGTTTCTGTTCTGTTAATCAGCTTTACATTATTTTGTAAACTGTCTCTAATTAGTACTCTAATCTAGGAATTTAGTTTGAGTAGTTTTTGCTCTATATAATCGATATTTTTAATGAATACTGAAGGTATTTAGTGTTTATCATCAATAAAATGTAAATTTTTTGACAAGTGAGACTGAGAGAGCCTCACTTTTATTCTCTAATATGATTGAAACTCAAATGTTCACTCTGATCTCTTAAGCAACATTTAAAAACATTTAGATGCATTCAAAGTTATATGATCAAAGTTATTTCTAAAGCTTACAATATCGTCTTCACAGCCACAGATGCATTAAAGTGATTTTGAGTAGTTCTTCTTACGATAGGTAACATTTATCCTTAGTCTAATATGACACCAAATGTAATATTTTCAGTTTAATATGCTGAATATCATAAACACATACTGAATAAGGTTTATGGGAAACACTGCTCTGCCATATTTTTTTCCTTTATCAAGGACGGAGACATGTCTTTGTTGGTTTCTAAGCAACAAGAAAAAATGCCAAGTAAAGAGATCTGTCACACACACAAGCACATTTCCACAAGTAAGGGGAAAGTGTGTAATCACAGCCAAGTAAGAATGAAGGTCAGCCGACTGAAAACACAAATAAATTAAAAGATAAAGAGTAATTGCACATTTTAGCAAAACATGTTTAAAATCTGTTGTTTTTTGTTGTTGTCAGTGCACAAAATTAGAGTTTGCAGTGCGAGCATTCTACTGCAAGTGTTTGTTTGTGTGCTTTGGGTCATCAGGAGTACTCTACTGAATCACGAGCGATATTTATAGGTTATAACTGTATTGTAGAGTGCACATGCATGCTCTGCAGAACCTGTTAAATTTCCCTAGAGAGAGCTCCTCTATCCCTGAATTACTGTCTGCACAAAAATTGAGCTACATGAAATGAGTGTTTTATAGATAGTAATGAGGATAAATAGCTTGCTTTCTATTCCTCCTTACCAGAATGCTGTTTAGTGCAATAAAGCCTATTATTCCTCTTATGACAATATGCTATTATGCTGACAACTGAGGAATAAAAACATCTATAATTTAGGCTAACAGCTGAAAAATGCTTTCATGTGCTTTAAAGTGGAAAATCAATGCCAGAAATCCACAATGGTGTCACATCTGCTGCTCACCGACACAATGACCAGAGATCAGGCTGTGTGAAGCCGAGGGTTCTGCCAGTGGGACAAGCGGTGCCTGGCTAAAATGATGCGGCTTGATTGAGTGATTAAATTTGGCCCAAGTCTGCTCCTGATAAGAAAGATGGTTGGATACTTTCCCAGAATGCCTATCACTTATACGTGTTCAGTCTGAACCTGACTGAATGGACGGTGCGGTGGTAGAGAGGCAGATGTGCTTTTTAAAAATTGACTACCTTTTCTTTTAAAAAACATCCCTGTTTGCTGCCTCCCCCTCCTAACTTCACCCTTATTGTCCCCAGATTTAAAATCAACCTGATTGACCCAGTGTGAAATTAAACAATGGCCTACATGACACTACACTACATTACTGATCTGATGAGAAACCATTATATTCACCCAGAAAGCTGCGATTTCCCATTAGAAAGGAAGCAATGACCAGTGTAAGCCGACAGATAGGAAAGCCACTAGAGGACTGCACAGACTGTACCAGCTTTAACTGTGTCATTCTCTTTGCTTGGTAATGTGCCCTACAGGAGATCATGAGCTAGTGGAACCTTCAAGCCATTCCATCACACAAATACGTATTCAGAAATACACATCGGTACAGGACAACTCGCACTCGCACTAAGTCACTGTTCATTCCTGCCTTTCACAAAGAGGGAACAACAAAAGGGAAAAAAACAATAAACTGGATAAAAATGAACACAGCAACTGTAACATCAGCTGTTTGTTAATAAAGCATCAACCTGAGCATTTTGACCAAGCCTCATGATTTTTTGAAATGATGAGAATAATGAGAAAAAGAGGGACACTGCATGCTCATATGATTGTGACATATTTATCACAAAGGGAGGTTTGGCAGGCCTACTTTACTGTAACCTCTACAAAGTTAATACAGTGATGAATAGAAACCTGTGACTGAGACATAAACTCATCTTGTAAGTCATTATTTAGGCTGTGGACTGAGTGAGCTGTAGGGTCGTGTTCTTACAGACTTCTATTTTTTCTGCACAAGTGCTTTACTGCAGGCTTACAGCATCCGCTTCAACTCAAGAGTTGTCAGTCACATCATTAACCCATATGTGTGCATTGTCCTCAGTTTCTTAAGAGGAATTTACAAACCAATTGGTTACATCACAGCGGCTACATAAAACTGTTATACTGTCTGTGTTGGGACCTTTGCAGTTTTTTAATAAGCTAACTATGCAAACTAGGCTGGCTAGCTTTGGCCATTATATCAGCAGCTCACTCTCTCGTCCAAATAATGTCGCATTTCACTTTAGCAAGTGTTTCCCTTAAACCCAAAGTTAGGCCTTAAAAATGCTGGACCACATACCGATGAATGACGTCACATGGCTACATTCATCTTAGTATGTATAAATGTTAATGATGATTTTGTGCTTGTTTCCTTATAATTAATCAGCCAAATATTTAGTGATTTATAAATGATATATTTAGTTGATGTCAAAAAGAAAAAAAGGCCAAAGAAAGTATCGCTTATCAAAGAAACAGAGCAAACATGTACCAGCGTATCGCTGCCAAATCTGTCACCACTAAAGATTTGGGTAGTTTGATCAACTGATCACAGGATGATCATTTTTACTTCATAGGAAATTGATAGCATGATGCAAATCAGGCTGTTTCTCATACTTGACTGCACAGGCAACAACAACAGTAACATGTGGGATGTGTGCTAAAGCTAAATTATGTTTCAGAGACACTGCAGCCCATATTGGACCGTTTTTTTCTATTTGAAGGTTATTATGTTGTGCATGCAGGTATGTAACTGTGTGGCTAAGTGAATCAGCTGTAAGGTAATCCAAACAAATCCTCTCCCTCAGGTTAGAACCTGATAAACACAGTGATTCACTCAGAGGTTTATGAAAACTAAATTAGCAGAACAAAAGTGGTAAAGTTAAATATTTCTAAAAGGATAATCCACCAATACATTAAAGTGGCCAGATTTAATATCATTAATATCATGTCCTGAAGTCTTAAATGTTTTCCTTTCATTATAACTGTCGCATTTGACCCCCACCCACCCATCATTTTCATTAAGTAGTCAGGGGACGAAGACCACTAATGAAGTAAGTGTCTTCTTTCTTTATACATCACCTCCCTCCATGCTAGTGTCCTTTATCCCATTTTTCAGGTGTCGTAAGAAGAAACTGGAAACTTAAAACAACAACAGCATCTGAACATTGAAGAGTGTGTTACAAAATCAAAAGACAGAAGTGATTGAAAACTCACAGGCTCACTGATAATCTGTATTAGTTCCTGCAGACACACCCAGACAGGCAGCCTGACTCATAAAAACAGAGAGACACACAGAGCAGATTTATCTGATAAAACGCTCTCCTCTCTCTCCACTGGGTCTCTCCTGATAAAGAGGACTCAGCCAAGCCAGACAAACACAGACTACAATGGAGAGGCTAGCCTGCACACAGTGACCCTCTTGGTATTGCATGCATGGGCCCTCAGGGTGACTCAGTGCTTTTGTGCAGCCACAAGAGACCCTCCATGCCAGAGTATGTAGAGTTTGATTGCTTGGAAAAGGTACTAATAAAGTGCAGTATTATTAGCTGTTTTATCTATGTTTTGCTCCTTTTGTATGTTTTCCTTGTCAAAATGATTTGTTATCATGCTTGATGTGAGTCAGTGTTTGGACAAAGAGTTTGCACCCAAAACTGCCAAAAAACTTAATCACACTAAGTACAATTAAGGCCCATTATCTCCATATTCACATTTTTAAAACCCTGACATGAAGTACTTCCTGTTTTAGTTTTCTGACCTTACTTGAAGTCATGACCAGTGTTACTGAGAACATGGTTAATTAAACAGGTTAACTTTGGAAAATCTGTCTAACTCTATACATTCCCTAATAGGGTAGAAGTGACAAAACACATCTGTCACCCTATTCTGCATGCACATGCACACACATGCTTGTGTGTGCATGTGCTCATGCATGCCTTTGTGTGTGAGAATGGTGACAAGACAGGGGACAGGCAGGATCATGCGCATTTCCAAGCGCCCTTTGCGGGATAAAATGGCCTCTGGATATGGAGATAAAAGGCTTCTCTTTATCGGGCATGCTGTGATGAGAAGCATAGAATAAGACGATACTGTAGATGAAATTCAATAGCTCTGTCTAGACAAAAACAACGGCTTAACAGCCACATTCAGTGATGCATTAAATTCTGACTTAAGAGAAGTCCAATTTAATTCATGCAAACAGTAAATTTTGACAACACATGAAATAAGCGTAGGTTTTTTTTCTCCTTGTGAGAGGATGGACAGATTTTTTTGCTATGGTATCTGAGTTTGCAGCACACACAGCTAAAGTAGACAACTAATCAATAAACCAGCCAGCAGGGAGGAGAGTCCTGTGCTTACTACATTTCACTGCAGCAAAAAGGAGCATTCTAAAAAAACGTAATTTATGCAGGGACGGGCGGGCCTGAAGGGTCTCCGCAGATTCATTAAGCCCCTTTGTGACAATAGAAAAGAACAATCGTTACACTGAAGCAACTGAACAAACTCTGTTCTCTGCTCTTCTATTCTGCTGACACTGCGTGTATACAATACGCACTCCACACTTTTGTGTCTCCTCCCCTTTTCTCCATTACGTCAATACAACCATAAAAACCTGAAACAACAAAGAGGGCCTGGTTGATAGGCTGAAATCACTCAACACCACTACAATATCCTGTCACCCCCTCACCCTGTGCTCTCCATCACAACATCCCCGCCTGAGCCTCCCACCTCTCGTGTTGCACACACACACACAGAGCGGAAAAACAGAAAGGGGGTTAACCCTCTGTGCACATGCAGCCCAGATGTGTGGCTCAGATACAAAGACCAATGACTTTCCCTGCAGGTGCTGGAAAAACACACACAGCAACTCTCCACAAAAACAACAGAGACCACAAGGGCATACAGGTCCTTATCTATATGCTTGACTGCATCCCTGAGCCTGTTGCAAGGGTCACAGGTCAGCATCAGTGAAAACTGCACAGTGGATTCCCCTCTTGGCTTTATTTCCATGGATGTCTATTATCCAAGAGGCAAAGGTGCCAAAAACATTTTGATTGCTTTTCTCATTGAAGAGCCAGTTTTTCTAAAATGCTTTGAAGCTACTAAATAGAATCTCTTACATGTGTTTAGGCAGCATTCACCGGTCTTTGCAAAACACCCTACGCTACACACAATAGAGTCCAGCGTAGCTCAGACATCATACGTTTTCACCACACAGAGCAGAAATCAATGCATAATTCCCACTTCACTCCAGGGGGGGAATGCAGGGGAATAATGAGATGAGGAGGAGCACGCTGAGCTGATGGTGTAGTGCACAGCTAAAAGATTGAAACACTACCATCTCATGAGATATTGATTCAGCCCTTCTGTCCGTGTTTACTGCCTCTGCCAATGTAAAACAGGAGCCAAAGGAGGAGGTGGAAGGAGAAGCGAGAAAAGCCTTTCTCCGCAGCAGATGCTGCTGGATGCTGCTGCTTTCTTGTTTGAGAATGTCAAACACACCAGGGTGAAATGATAATAAGTCCTTTTAATCAATGTTCCTTTTTTTCCCCTTCTATAGAGTAACAGTCCTAATTAAAAAAGGGCCGGATGTGCACAGCAGGGAAAAAGTGACTCTTCATCTCAAATATAGTCAGATTACACTGTTCCATTTCTGCTTAAGAAACAGCATGTTTGAAACTTTGTGGTTGTTGCTCATTCTAAAAAAAGCTAATTTAAAGCAATTTCTCACACACGATCACTGAATAACAGCATATCACATTAAGTTATGCAAATCCTTCAAGAAACTGTTTGAGTCATGTAATGTGGAGCTAGGACTCAAATGCACAGGAGAGAGTGACGGAACAAAGGATGAGATATTTATTCAGTCTGATGTACAAGTTCACCCAAAGGCGCACAACCAGAAACACACAAGGAAGGTCAGCCAATGTGGGGAACACAACAACATTTATACACAAAAATAATCAGGAAATAGGACACAGCATGAGACACAGGTGAAGGTAATCAAAGACAATTAGCCAGATGGGGGAAGTAAAGCTTAACACAAGGCACTAGAGACAAGTAAGAACCAAAATAAAGTAAATATAAGCTAAACAATTACAGTCTATAGTACAGTATTCCCCCTTTCCCTCCTCTTATTCTCATCCTTGATTTCTTTCCCTTCTCCCTCTTCAAATGCTTTTTAGAAATTGGGGCATCCTCCGAGATGGCACACTGAGATCAATTTCCAGGTCACAGGCATGAAGATGGAGGAGAAAGGAGCCGAGGCACAAATTATGGAAATGAGACAATAAGCTGGGATATGACAAATGTCCCTGCCCAGATTCAAACTGGGGAAATTGCAGCTCAGTTTAGGTACCGTCCACTGTAAGCTACGGAATCCATGCACTTTTAAAAACACAAAGCTTGTGGATATTTAGAAGGGTCAGGGTTAGCCCCGCCTACTATAGGCACAAATTAAGCAGGTGAGGAAGAGACACAAGGAGAAAGGATGAGGCAACAGTCATACAGTGTTCTTATATACTGACTTATATATTAATTAGATTCAGTGTTTTGAATGTTAAAAGAAAATGGATAAAATACTGTTTTTTGTATTTATCACACATGGTACAGTTGATCATCTTTGATAACAGGATTTCAATAGAAACACATAATTATATATTCCAGCTCTTTCTCATGTTTCTTTGAGAAAGACAGATAAACCTGTGCATTCTTGTTCAGTAAGCTTCTGCTCTTCTTCAGCTTCTTTCCTCTGTTTGCATTTTATGAATTAAGAAATCCTTAAAGATCCAAAGATTCCAGCCATAGTGAAAACATTCACGTGATTGTGGACTACTTTTTGAAACCTTGGGTTTGGGTTTTTGCCATCCTTTTCGTCTTCTTCCTCTTTTCTTTAAACAGACTTGACCATATGGACAAACTGTTGAGCTGGGGAGGTATCAGCTAACACTAGCACTGGTTAGATAGCATGATGAATCCATAATTCACTGACATATTAGATGGTATGCTAACGTTGGCAGGTGATAAACAGGCTGTATACAAAGCTGAACAGGCCTTTCAGTAGAACAAGATGAAGGCTGAAGACGAAGAACCTACGCCAACCTTTAGTGGCCACACCCCTTATAATGAAATACAATTTAAATTGACGTTTTATCAATTTGAATACAATTTAAATAGGGCTGCTAAAAAATCCCCCCCTTACAGGGATCATGGATAGGAAAGCTATAAACAGCTGTGATGGTGTGTTTAGACCAAATGTAAAGCAAAGTTTCACCTTGTGTACCTTTGAAAAATGCACTAGCTGGAGTATTTATGGACCATTCTGCAACCCACCATCACGCCCCCTTTAGCCTAACGACCAGTAGTAGACATAACTGATAACTGGAGTAATTTAACAGTAGCACACTTTTATAACATGCGAGCAATCGCTAAGATCTCGCTCACTTTCTCCTTTTTTGTTCTGTCTCTATATAAAAGTAAAGGGCACATCATACAAAAGACTTCATTTCTGTTTGCTGCTGGCTGTGGGAGAATCTTAGCTGACTGTGCTTGTGCAACACAACGCAAACGAGTTTTTAACCTGTCTGATGGTGAAGTGTAAACCTTACAGGAGAAAGGAGTGCAGTGCCCAGTCTTTTAGCATTATGTTCTACTTGTCTGATTAGGAAATTCCATGTTGATCTGATGAATCGTGACTCAGCTTTTCTTTTTTGGTCTTTCAAATTACCATGTGAAGTCTTTGACGCAGATCTCAGCTGGCATTTTTCATGGCCCAAAGCAGAGGGAACAAACTGACCTGTGAACTGCCTGTTCCCAACTTATCACAAATGTCATTTCTTCTGCAAGCTTCTGATCTGAAGGACCCAAAAGATGACTTATGACAGCAGCTGAAATTGCTAACTTTTATTTCACATGCTTCCTCAGATCCAAGGTGTTCGAAACTTTTCAAGCATTTTTATTTAACTAAACAAAATAAATAATCATATTATGAAATGATAGCAGAGCGATTCTCTTCCAATATTTCTTAAAGGTAAATTCAAGCTTTGCTGACAGCGTGAATCACTAGAAAGCATATAACCTTGCTCAGATGATGGACCTTATTCTGCTCTGCAGTGGCATCCTCCTCCTTCTGCCTCCTACTATGTGTCCTTTCTGAGGTTGATCTGCCCAGAGATAGCGCTAACAAGCCAGAGCCACAGGGTAGCGATGTCTCTGTCACTGCTTAGGCAGCTATCCAGAGACATACAGTGCATACACAGAGAAACAAGGAAGGAATGACTGATTGGGCCGTGAGGCAAACACTGAGACGGGGAGGGAGTGACAGAGCTGGGTGAGGGGGAAATATATAGGTAAACAGTGGACAAAAATAAAATAAAATATGTATTCAGTGCCAAGACATGCTCTTGGACCCTGCAGATAGCAAAGAGATACAATTGCAGTTGTTTCTGAAGAAGCAACAGTACGATGAAAATCACTGGAGCAACATCAATTTCTTACAAAGGACTAGGATCATCATAATCATCAAAAACAACAACAAAAAGTCTAAAGAATAAGCTTTAGTGTATGATTGTACACACAAAGACTGTTTGACTTATTTGCCTGGAGGATGCTGATGTGTCACGTCACATCATGACTTTCCATATCCTTGTGGTTCATTGCATAGCCAGATACTCACACAGATACACACTTTTTGTAAAGCAAGCCCAAATTAGTCCTGTGTTACAGTAGCTGAGGTACTTGTGTCTTGCATAGGTTTCCCCATGTGTTTAGTTTTGACCTGGATTGAGGGCAAACAACCTGAGCACGCAGGGCATACAGTGCTGCTGTATGTGTGACTACAGAACATATGCAAACACTGTAGGAACATGCATGCAAATCTGGGCAGCTTGGACATACACACATGCAGGCACAATGGCATATGATCCGTGTGGCATCTGGATAACAAATACACACTTCAAGCATTTGTTCTTTGTTTCTACAAGTATGATAAAGTAGTCAGTTTGTCAGTTGTTGCTGTAAAATATAGAACAATGTAATACAAACAATACGGACTGAAGAAAACATTGTAATCTGAAACAAAAAAAAGTGTCTACCTTTGGTTGTCTGTCCCTGTGTGTTGGCCTCGCGAATGGCGACCTGTCCAGGGCGTATATTGGGATAGGCTCCAGTTCCACTGGATGGATGGATGGAATCCCAGAAGAAGAAAACAATTTCTGAGTTTCTATCTGGAATTTATATTCTGTTCCACTTAATCCCAGAAGCAATTTCAGTTTCTATCTGGAATTTCTGCATCCTTTTATTTTGCACCTCTCCTGAGTACGGGGAGAGCAGATGTTACTGAAGTGGCAGGTTTGCACTCTGCCATTTGGTCTCATATTCATAGAAGTGTGCAACAGACACAGCATCCCGGAGGTGGGTTTTTTTCTGCTGAAGCAATATCACATACAGAAAATGTTGCCTCTGTCAGGCGAGAAGTCAATCGGACAGGGAAGCAGATGTGAGCAGATCACAACACTGAGGAATGGTTGGTGGTTTTTTGCTGACCTGATGTTCTTTTTCAGTTAAAATCAAAGTTTTACTACAAAGGTAAAAACTAAAAGTCTGAATAATGTATGAGCAGCTGCCTACAATACTGCTTAAATACAGTTGACATGCTTAATTTATTTTTTTAGAGGCAACTTCCTCTCCCATAGTCAGTTCTTCCAGTATGATTTAGTCTTATAATCATCTCCCCTCTTAAAACACGGCCATGTCTTTATATTTCTTCTCCATTATCTTTTCTTTCTCAACATATTCGACACCATAGCCCATCATAATACCCATCCCTCTGTAATCCATAAGTGTGAGTTATCAGCTTGACACTGCTGAGCTGCTGGCTATATCACGCTGTCTCCTCAGCTTTCTTGCTGTGCTGTTATCTCCACTAAGATCGTTCAGATTCTGCATGTGTGTCAAACCAAAATGTTAAGCTAAGCAGTGGAATAAAAGGGTACGAGGAATAAAGCATAAATACAATTAGGCATGCAAAATGCAATGTGATAAGTGATGCTTAACGTACTGTGTGGTCTAGTCATGTGATTCTATCATGATTTTTTTATTTGGCTATATTTGGTGAGCTAGTTGCACAAGAAAGAGTCACTGATGTGTAGGATGAATGTGGACTTTTAGAGGTTTATTTCAAATGGGCTACAAGTGAACCAGGATCAGAACGATTCTAATGTGAAAAACTGAAATGATAAAAAGAATAATTTGGAGAATTACTTTGACCAGGACTGTTGGCTATCTTTGAAAGATTTAGCTAACACCCTTAACACATCAAAAAGATCACCTGTAACACATGATACACTCTGACAGTCCTCAAGTATTTGCTTTCACAGAAAATAAACAGGGTATTAAAAGTTATTTGGCAGCCTAACACAAGAAACACATCATCTTAATAGTTTCTCAAGCAGCTTTCTTGTGACTCGATGACTTAAATGTTTGACCAAAGCGATTGATGTTCAAGTGATAATAGATGACTCCATGTAAATAATGATGAGGCCTATCTCTATGCATATGTCCACGGACACTCACAAGCACTCATGCGCACCAGTGTAACCATCCTTCAACTCCTTCTTCCCATTGTCAGCAATTTCCATAGGCGACCTTGGACCAGGGAGCCCTGTCAGCATCTGCCTCTTGCTACATGTATGCACTGAGTAACTCGACACCCTGCAATCATTAGGTCAAGACCTACCCCACACTTTTCTCACTTAAAAGATTTTGCATTTTAACAACATGTTTTGATGTAACTTTATCTCATACTTATAATTCAGACCAGTTGATTATTGAAGCACCATATGGCCTGCAGTGAAATACCCTCAAGAAACATCTAAGCAAAAAAAATAAAAGGTCCTAAAAGAGTTCCCTGAAATTCCCTAATGACTCTTCTTGCCATGGAAAGGGTCCCTAAAACAAAGAAACTCCCTGTTGTGGGAGCTGAAGTGGACTGTTACTGTATGCTTGCAACTCCGACACTGTAATGCTCAGTGCTGCTCGATATACTCAGTGCACAAACAGCATTTTACATTATAATTTATTCATAAAGCATACAGTGTTGCACATTTTCCAGCTGGAGGATCTTCAATTGCATCATTTTTAAGTGGGATTAAAGTATTGCTCTTTTTGAAGGCCCTGCTAAATTGCCGCCCACACTCTGCCTCTGGGCGTCAAACAGGTTTATAGATACCCGCTGAGCGTCACTCAATTGAGGTGCAGGCAAGTCACACACCTGACTGCAGTGGTTTCCCCTCCCTACAGAATGAAAATAAATAAATAAATAGAATCACTGCCCCATCCTCTCCTCTTACCTCTTGTAACTGCTCCAACTCCTTCCTGAGGATCTCTTGTTCGGTCTCCAGCTCTGTATACTTCTGCTTCAGCGCCTGATTCTCCTCCAGGACAGCTAAACCGCACTCCGCAGCCCTGATCTTTTCCTGGTTCGCCTCGGCCAGTTCCTGGGCGAGCCGCTCCACCTCGGCCCGGTACTGATCCACCGATTCCCCGCATCCTCCACCAGCGGCCATCGCCCCTCTCTCTCGCTTTCGCTGCGGCTCCAAGCTTTATGTCCCCCTGTCTGTCTGCGGTTCCCCCTGTCTCTCCACCGCTTTGGACAGAGGCAGATGAGCCAGATAGGCGGGCGGAGGCTGAGAGATGATGAATATCCGCCCCCCACCCCTCCTCTCCACTGAGAGCCAGCTGCAGAGAAACGAAGCACAAAGTAAAAACAGCAACAACAAAAATAAATCTGTGTTAGCGCTTCAGTATTCTGAACAACATCCAACAGCTGATAAAGAACAAGCTTTAAATAAATGACAGAGTAGAATCAGGTCAGTGTTGTCTTCTGTTTGACACACAGCAAAACTGAGAGCATCAATTTTGCTTATTCATGGGTGCAAGGGCGCCATCTGTCGGTTACTTTCATGTATTGCTTCCCATCTGAGCGTGTGCAAACATGTAGATGTTACTGAGCAAACTGATGCCTTCTGCTTTTTAATTTTTTAATGATTACATTACGTTTTCTTTGGGGTTCTGCAGACGGTTATGGAAATAAATAATAATAAATGCGTATATGAAAAAATTAAACCAAAAACTGGTGAATTTCCAAATCTTTATTAACCAGGTAGGTGCAACTTATAAACCTTTATGTCATATAATCAGTCGTGGATTTTTATAGTCTAATAAAAAGTTTCATCAAACCACTTGTATACATATAGTAAAGTCTCACTGCAGATATAACAGGAAACACTAAAAAAAAAATATATATATAAAATCACTCTCAGGTTGTATTTATTCCATTAAAGGTTATTTGTGTCCATTGCATTTTAAAAAGAGCTTTTATTGCATCTCTGACATCAATATGCTTTTAATACCAGACAGGGGTCCTGATGCAAGTTAGTGACTTAGTGAAAGAAGTTTTTCTTACAGTTTCAAAGACTGCGATATATTTAAGGTGAAAGTGAAATGGTGTACAACCCCGTACTGGGTAATCTCTTGCTGTGTTGATTCCTTTATGGCACTCGTGGCCAGTAAAGTCTCCTAACTATATGGAAAAGATCTTACTCTCAAAGTAAGCAGGTACAGCTAATCTCTATGGATGCTTTCTAACTGAGACAATAAAAGTTTAATGGAAGAATAGTGACAAAGTATAAAATAATAAATTGAGATCAAATGTGAACAATAAACAAACATTTGATGTAAAACATTGCAACAGCTATTTGGCATAAGATAATCTGTCTGGTATCAGTAAGTAAGGTTTCCCTGGAACTATTTACGCCTTTTAGTAAATGTAAGATGCCAGTTTGGAATCACAATAACAAAATCCAATAAAAGTACAGTTATGAGGTTCTCAAGGTTGTTGTTTTTTCTCTTTCCAACAACTATTTTTGTCCTCTTACTGTAATCCCTCCCATGCAGCCAGCAGTGTGGTTTATCTTACAGCAAACACATGCAATAAAGTAAGATAAGGCCAGGGTGAAAAGTTTAGCCATACTCAGAGCCCTGTTAAATGTAATCAGTTATGACCCTGTCAAGTAAATTATTGAATTGATAGCGAAGGCGACGCTGTGTTATCTCTCTTATAATTGGTAATTATTTGAGAACTGGCCTATGTAACACTTCCCAGAAAAAAAACCCTGGAATTGTCGCACGCAGCAGGTTTCAAGGTGAATGGTGAGCACAAGTCGTTAAAGGAAGGCCACGAACAATACTTAATATAAATATGTAACGTTTGCTCGATAAAGGAACAAGAATGAATCTAAACTTTTCACTCTGTAAGTTCGCCTAGAACACAATTATTTATATAGCTCTATAGCCCCAATATACAGTAATGATTCACCCTGTATTTCTCCTTTGATCCCACATGCTGTCTAAATCTGACCTGCCAATAACCTCAAGTTACAAGCCCAAATTAAGATAAGGAGAGGTTGTCAGAAAGTCAAACAGATGAACAGGTCATGGCAAAGCTGTATCTTATCTGTGACAAGGAAAAATCGTGTCATGAAAAAAAAACAGCCAAATGCTTTGCTGCACAGTAACAGTGTGGTGACACAGCTCTCTCTACCAAGAAGTATATCACGGTACAGAACGCCCTCAAACCTTGATCTGTACAAATACATCAGTACACACTAATCACAAGGACTTTTATTTCGAAGAAAGCCATCAGAACGTTTGAAGTAATCAGCTTTATTGAAATAAAAAAAAAGATCAGTGCCTTTATTTCAGCTTCACACAGTGTGACACATTAAAAGCAAAATATACAGCTACAGTATTTTACAGATCTGCGTTTACGTTTGAGCATCATTGCAAACTATTTTCTTTGCCTCATGTAATTAAAAACAATGTAAAAAAAGTGTTGTGCAGAATTAGTGAAGATGCTATCGTTTCGTTCCCAGCATGTCAAAATAGAGAGTCCTGTGACCAGGAGAATGTGCGGCGGTCAGCACAGCCGGTGCTGTTGACGAGCTGAAGTACAGCCTTGATTGAAGAGGTTTTGGTAAACAGCAGGGCAGGCAGCACATTGCTTGGAGCTGGGGCTTCTGTGAGAGCAGAGAAAGATGTTTATCTCACAGGAATAACCAAGATATTCTACTTATGAACCTCTAAATGGCTCAGTTACTAAGAAGGTCACGCTGTATTCAAAGACTTTATAATATCATAAAAATTTTATTGTTTAAATATGTTTAAACTGTGTGCTTCATTTCTTATTTGTAAAGAGCTTTGAGCTGCATTGGGAATATGGGGGAAGTCTTATAACAGAACATATGTGAGAATAATAATAATAATAATGATATGCATATTTTACAAAAATATATCTCAGTTACCTCATAATAAAGCTGGTGAAGATTGGTCGAAAGTAAGCGCTGCCTGGTGATCAGCTCTATGTCTCTGAGTGTTTCAACCTTCCTCCATTTGGCCCTGCGGTTTTGGAACCAAATCTGAACAACACACACAAGGACCATTTAATTAGAAAAATAAATTATACTTTAATAATACTAATACAAGTATGAAGAAAAGTTAATGGAGTTAATTTACCTACAATGAGCCAGTTCACAATAAAAGGCATTGTAATAAAAACGCCTACATCACATCTAAAACTAACAATGATTCAAAACATTTTTATAAAAATCCCTAAACAGTGTTTCAGTTTTGAGCTAATGATTTTAAATGTGTGCTCTAATCCCACCTCACCTTATCATTAATCATTTGGGAGGTTTTGGCTTGTGCAAGAATTCTGTCCAAAGACCATTATTGTCTTTCCACTGACGTGCAAACACACGCAGTTATTGGGATTAGGTTAACTGACGAGTCTAAGTTGCCCACAGGTGTGACTGTGAGTGCCAATGGTTGTGATAGACTGACGACCTGTCCAGGGTGTACCCCGCCTCTCGCCCTGAAACACCTGGGACAGGATCCAGCCACCCCCTGACCCTGATAAGGATAAGCTGAGGAGAATGGATGGATGGACTATTTAGTGCAATCAGTCAGACAGTTGGAGTGTTTGGAGTTTGCTGATTTGATCAAATGGAAATAACAAAATAGCGACTGATACCAGCGTAGCGCCATTAATAATATTGCTCTGTTTATCTGGCCAGTATTAAAAATCTCACTATTTTAAGCTGAAAATGAAACCAAACCAAACAAAGGCGACCACGTGTATCCCACCTGTATTCTGCTCTCTGTCAGCTGCAGGCGAGAGGCTAACTGGTCTCTGGTGCTAATATCTGGGTAATGGGTTTGCTGGAAAACCTTCTCGAGCTCCTGCACCTGGAATGGTGTAAAAGTGACCCTGGTTTGCCTCTTTCTTCTTTGACCTGTGAGCAGACAGTTTTAAACATATGATAGTAAAGAAGTGGTTCAATTTCAAACGGATTAATTCCTGAATCATCCTTTTAATCTATTTTTCTACTCATATATATAAATGTATTACGCACTCTTGCAGTCTCCTGCAGCTTTTGGAGCCTCTTCACGCTGTCCCATATTCTGAGTTTCTATTGACAGAGAGAACATTTCAACATCCAAAGGAACACACACGTTCTGACAATATTTGAACCAATATCTTTTACAGTATGGCGTAAAAACATACCTGTACATGGATGCTGGTTATATACTTGGCTGTTTTCTCTGATGACAGACCACTTCCGATGTACTTCATTCTCTTTTCTGACACATGAGGGCCTTTTCAGAATTTCTTCAATTGAGTGGGGTATTTTTTTCCTCGGCTGAGATTCCACTCCTTTATCTATTTGGGATAACTCTTTTTTTGCGTCTCCTCTCTTCCATATTTCCATCATTTTATCGCCTACCGTCAGCTCATCTGTCATTATATGTTCCTTTTATAGTCAGGTCTTGGTCACCGGTTTAAAAGATACAAAATATTCCTTGGGCTCTGTCAGGCTCTTTCAGTAAAAACAAAATAAATAGAAATAGAATAGAAATCTCTTGGTGTCTGACTTCTTCTGTCTGGGATCTTTGTTACACTCAATGCTTTACAAGGTGAGAACACATGAGTGTCCTCCCACTGCTGTGAGCAAGTGATTGACCTGCGTCACAAGATCATAAAAGAGGAGGAGCTACTGCACTATGCCACAGCATACGTTTGAAAAAAAAACAAAAAAACTACTGCATTCAGCATCCAGCATTCAAAGTTTTAATCTTTCATATATAAGCTATTAATTTAAGGTGTGTGCTCAATTAATTCTCCAGATATTGGCATCTGGTTGTTATCACGATAGAACTGAGTAGTTCAGTTTGCTCTGAGGCTTTATTTCCTTCAGTAGAATCAGCAGGTCACCAGACTCCTGTCTTGTAGAACAGATTTGTAGACTAAATCTGCAGCTTGATTATCACCTTGATAAAATTTCACCATAAACATATTTAAAATCATTGCTTCTCTTTCTTATCGCCTGATTTATTGCACAGGTAATCTTTATCACCTTGGCCTCTGTATGCACTCTCACACTTTAGTTCAACTCAAAAAAACAGAAAAAGCACTGAGCACTCTAGGTGCAGAGTGCAGGAGAAGGTGGTCTGTCTCCATCTAGTGGTACCGGCCTCTCAGTGAACCTGCTTATAATTCTCTGAATATAGTAATGCATTTAAGGGTCTTATTGTGTATTGTAGCTAAAGTTCAAGTTTATTTAACAACATTTATGACTGCTAAGTTCATCTAGTAGAAGGGATTTCACCTATTTATTATATTTATGTATAAAATATTGTCAAAATAGAAGCAACACAGACTGAGGTATTGTAAACACCTGTTTCTAGTTACAGTAGATAGATTACAGTCAATAAACCGTTATAATAATTAACTGAAATAAAAACTGATCTTCCTGTGTATAAGATTATAAGCAGCGACTCATGGGTATATATAGATATTCAAAATTAAAGTTTACGTTTTCATAGATGTTGCATCGAGCTCTATGGCCATAGGAATGCTAAGGAAAATTAAACAACTGATTTTTGATTCAGCATGAACCCTCTGAGCTTGGGGGGCTGAAGGTGAGCAATGCACATGTTTAAATACTTTATATTAACTCATTAACCACTCATGAGTCACAAAATGTGACGCACATGTGCCTCTTGTGATCTCTAGGTAATCCGGTATGCACCATTCCAAGTCAGAGCGAAGTAGGGCTGATAAAGACACGAACACAATACATCATATCAAAGAGAAGCTAATCAATTAGAGCAAGCTCACACTTAATTGGAGATATGGTGAGAAAACTATAAGGAGTAACAACATGCGCTTTCTTACTGGCAAACTCTGGTAAGTTCAAGCCAAAGCTGCACGCCTCGTAAAAGGTCACAGGATGCAATCAGACACAAGATAAGAGCCAAAACATTTAGACCGAGGCAGTAAAAGATTACAGTCAACGTTGTTATATCTCATTTGCACCTCCCAGCATGTTACAAGAATAAGGGCTTCATTAAATCTTAGTGTTGTTCAGCAGTTTTGTTTGTTTCAGTGCTAAATCATTATTTGTATAGACTTCTCTTCCATTGGTTCTTACAACAGAACTGAAGAAGCTTCTCGGATGAGAGGTGAAACGTCTTCAAGCAACTTAAAGAAGTCCAGACGCTTTTCTTTGCAAACTCCTTTGACTATGATGACCTGGATGACTGAGAACCTTCACAGACATATTCTCTTCCATTGGCATTTCAATCACTGACCAGATATCGCTACTGACACATCCGCTGACCTTTTGGCCTTCTATTGGTCTTCTTGAAAGAGAGCTCTCTTTCTCTCAGTGTGTGTGTGTGTGTTTGTCTGTGTGTGTGTGTTCAATTCGGTCAGAATTCAGTTTTACTTGATAACACCAAATCACAACAAAGTAATAACAATAATAAACAGAACTGGAACCAAGCTCATGGAGGGGCAGCCATCTGCTGCGACCGTCCATTTGCTTCCTTTTCTTCACTTCACCTCTTCTTATAAGCTTTAATTGTGTAAGTAAGATGCTGCAGAGCCGAGGCTTGTTCAATAGTTTTGGTTAAAGAGTCATTTTTTGCTGGTACCGTTTATGTTACACCCCATACCACCCCAGCTGAGTGTTTGTATTTATTAGTTATCCTCTAATTCCAAATATTATTTCTTCACTTTTTTGTTTTTGTTTCTTTTTTGCAAATGTTATTAAGCCTTTAAAAATAACACTGATTCTACCCTCAGGCCTTTGCTGACATGTGAGTCACATGCACTCAGAGTAGACCGCATGATGCCCCACTCCTGCTACTCTCCTGGTTTGTAAGTTTCATGTGAGCTCAATTTTCTTCAGCTATTTTATTTGTTGGATACGTTCCAAGATTCCATCTCTGCTATTTAAATGCTCCACAGCAGTCAGGATAAAACCTTTCTCACAGGATTCTACTTTAAAATTGTATTTTCTAATTTTGTTGTTTAACGGGAGGAACAGGATTAGAGGTTAGAGTTACAAATAATAATTGAATTTAAATGTCTCTTTGTTGGTCAGTTAGTAACTTAGATCCAGGCTGAACATCTCAGCAGCTATTCAGTGGTTTGGTATGAAATATGGCACACTTCTTCTCTCCCTGATAAAGAAACCTACTCATTTTGGTGATCACCTGACTTTTCCTTCAGAAAAACCTAAATGTCTGGCCAATGGTGAAATGGAGCGTTCCACAGGCATTCATATCCTTTAAGGATGAATGATATTGGTTGCTTTTCACTGGAGTCTTTGTGCTGCCAGCGTGTGCCCTAGATTGTGATTTTGGAATAAGAAGAGATGTGCACTAATAATCATATGACATGCACACAGAAATGGATGCAAGCAGTGTGAGGATGAGCTTCTGCTGCTTGTCCACCACATTAATGAAGTGGTGGTGGGCTGTTATCAAACTCCTAACAATATAATCTGATTTACTATCATTTTACGGGAAGTAGAAATATACAGTAAATTAGGAAATGAAGTTAACATCTACAGAACATTTTCTAGTCATCTATCAATACCAGCTTTGTGATTATTTGCCAACATGTGATCACTGCAGAAGTTTACCCTCCAAAACAAACATTTGGTGTTAAATTTAGAAAGAAACTTTGGGAGGGGGAAGTCTTTCCCAACTACAGTCTGTATTCTTTAACTGTTAAACATCTCTGACTGCGGAGGTTTGAGCTGAGCACACAGGTCACCACATACAGTAGATTTGCTGCTTCTTCAGCTTTAGAAATATATGACCTATGTTGAGGAATTAAATCTTTTAATACTTTCTTGCCTAAAGAGTTCTTGGTACGAGATCTTATCTCCTGCCAGCCAAATGCCGGGCGGTCAGCTGCTAATTCTGTTGTAATTCGGTTCACATGAGCTGCAGGTGGGATCCATTTTGATCAACAAAAGCTGCAGTCTCATGTCTGAACTCTGCGCGTTCATAATACTCTGCCTGCTCCGACCGTCTGTACGCTCGGCTCCTAGCTCTCTCCCCTCTCTATCAGATGCTCCTCACGATCCCTCCCCTCTGATTAATGGTTTTCATTTCTCTGTTTTGTTTCTTGGCTCAGGAGACCACAAACTGGACCTATAGCCTGACATGGCTCCAGAAAAGGAAAGTAATGGACTTGACAACTATACCTTTGCGGTGAGTGTTGCCTTTAATTTTATATTAGGAAATGATTAGTGAGATTGCATAATCATTAATGACTTCACCCATGACTGCAAATTGGAAAATACACAGTTGTAAGCCCTGGATTCGGAATCACATCTTGGCATTCATAACTCTCAGGTGTCCATGTGGATTATAAATACTAACCCACATTCTGACTTTACCTGCAGTAACTGTGGTAACTAATATGATTAAGCAGCCTCACATTAGTTACTACACTGTTTGCACTGTTTGCTGAGTGAAACTGTAGCATGAGTAGTTGTTTTTTACAAGTTTCAGTCTCACCATCAAAATGACTGAAATACTTGTAAAATGAAGGTTTTCCTACCATCACATGATTATGGAAGTAATTCTTGATCCCTACTGTTGAAAAATGGAACGACTTCTCCGACTGCCCTGTTCTTTTCATCTTATTCTAATATTTTGGTTATGACAAACATGAAATTAGTTCTTTAATTATAGTTATTTATATACATTTTTATAGATAGTGTTTGTAAAAACATGTCAATACATGCTGTTTTTTAAAAAAGGGCAGTTAGTTGTCAGTGATGCATACAATGATTTTGAGGATCACAAGTGTTGATAGATCCCTGCAGAATGTTCTAGTTTGACATGTCTGCTTATTCTTCTAATTAACTGAAGCTGGAAGGACGTTTCTGTGATCTGCCCGACACAGAAAAAGAACCAGCCTCCTCTACGGACGAGTACAGTAACAAACTAGCATACTGTGTAACAGATGTTCCTCCCTGGTACCTGTGCATCATTTTAGGAATCCAGGTATGTCAACAAAGGGTTTTTTCTTTGATTTTTTTTCCCTTTGGCCATGTTTAACAATGATTAAGAGCCAGCTTTGTCGCATTGTTTCTAAAGTAACAATGTAAACATGACCAGCTTTCGTTTGACATTTCCTTGAGTGTTAGTTACTTGGTTTTATTTATGTAAGCCAGATAGTGAAATTTTACTTTAATTGCACCGAACCTTCACTGTAATCTCCCAGGTGGTGTACAAACATCAACCATGTACAAATTCTATTTGAGCCTTTTCTTTTTTAAAATGTGTAAATCCTACAAAGATTAAATGAATCTGTGTTTTTTCCCCAACTTTGCCCTCTCAGCACTGTTTGACTGCATTTGGAGGGATCATTGCCATCCCTCTGATCCTGTCCCAGGGACTGTGTCTGCAGCATGATGGCCTCACTCAGAGCCATCTCATCAGCACAATCTTCTTAGTTTCTGGGGTCTGCACTCTGTTGCAAGTAGTCTTTGGCATTAGGTAAGGAAACAAGAGGGAACATTACTTATTAAAAAAAGAGGCAGTAAGACTGCATGGCTGTCTGTATCTGTGGGATGTCTCCTGGGGATATGCGCTAGGAATTTTTGAAGTCATGAATTGTATTGTAGGATTCTGGAGTGCTTTAAATTTCTTTTATTTAATGCAAGATGATTTACATTAATTTATTGTTCATTCAGTGCTTTTTGATGTTCTGAGAGTACTTGACCAACGCAGTGGTACAACAGGATGGAATTAATTAAGCTTCTTCTTCTTATTAAACAGCCAGAACAGAGAAGCCCTTCTGCCTTTCTTCTTAACCTCTTTTGAACTATAATGCCTGCAAAAATGAATGTGCATAAACAACGAGTAGTATTTGAGGGCTTCCTGGAGGTGAAATAAGTGCATTTGAGCTTTTATACTGTACAGAACTCGGCTTTTATTGTCAAGATAAATAGTATTTAGTTGTTTTTCTAATTAATTACTGCTTAAAATACCAGTATGGAAACTTCCTTGTAAACAGTGACACATGCACAGGAGAACGAACATGATGTCACTGTTCTGGAGGCCTACAAACTTGTATGTTGTTGCTCTGAACTTCTGTTATGTGGTTGCAGACTCAGCCTGCCTGAATACCGGTGTCACAGATGGATTAATGGAGGAATTTCTATCTTATTATGTTTGGAATCTACTTCCTGCTAAGTCCACATTGTTCTGGCTTAGCACCACTCATACTTTCTTGTCTTTCCCAAAATGTCTGCAAGTCAGCTGTGAGGGAAAACAAGCCTCGCCTTTAGTGGTGCTTTTAGTGTCCCATGCAAAACAAAGGAAAGCAATGCTAATGATTTGTGTCCACCAGAATGAAAACTTTCTGATCTTTCATCAAAAGAAATGTTTGCATGTTTTGTTTTTCACAAGAAAACTTCTCTTCTTCAGTGACTTGTGTGAATGATGCACTGCTTATGAGAATAGCATAATGACGGTCATTACGTAGCAGATTATTTTAACTGACTTAACTTTCAGTCTAACAGTTTGCATAATAGGTCACACTGTCTTCACATGATTTAAATTAACCATTTCCTCGTACATGATTCAAATAAATAGACTGCAGATGCCGTCAGAGAGGTCTTAAAAAACACACGCATGCACAGAGACACTGTGTCTCAGTCAGTCTAAGCATCACCCAAAGATACTGTATCTGATGGTTTGTGCTCTCATATTGCATTGTGTTAATCATTTCCAGGCTGCCCATTCTCCAAGGTGGCACATTCACATTACTGGCTCCTTCCATGGCACTGCTCTCCATGCCAGAGTGGACATGTCCTGCATGGACGCAAAATGCCAGCCTAGTCAACACCTCGTCCACAGACTTCATAGAAGTGTGGCAAAGTCGAATGAGAGCAGTAAGTAAACTGTGACAGTCTGAACCTTCAGCACATTGATCCCAGTAGATCCTTTTTGGTTACATTTTTCTAAAAACTCATCTGACTTGATTTCTCCAACTGCAAACTAGTTGAGCTTGTTAAAAAAAAAGTGCTTCCAAGGAGGCACAAAGATTTCAAATTAGCATTTGTAGCAGTCCTAGTGCCCATGCTGGAAGCCTTCAAGTTCATGCATGTTGCCGAGCCATAGACTGGAACCCTCTGGTGGAGGTTTCAGCTCATGGCTTATAGACTTGTACATGTCCTGTTAAACAGAAACACTTAAGGGTAAGGCAGATAGAAGTTTATCCCAAAAGTCTAACACTGACCGACAATGGAAATGTTTGCCAGGAAATAACAACAGAAATGTTTTTTAGTAAAAATGTTCATGAGATTCCAAATTCCAAATTCTGACTGTCAACATTTTTGTGTTTCTCTTAAGCTTCAGGGATCCATTATCGTGGGATCACTCTTCCAAGTGCTGGTTGGTTTTTCAGGCCTTATTGGCCTCTTCATGCGCTTCATTGGGCCTCTCACCATCGCTCCCACTATTTCTCTCATTGGACTGTCCCTCTTTGACTCCGCGGGTAGCAGTGCTGGGAACCACTGGGGCATCTCTGCAATGTGGGTAAAATTTCTAAATAAAGTCCCTAAAAAAGGCCCCATTTCTCTACATAGCGTAAAAATTACAAAACGAATATTTAAAGACTGCCAGAGAGATTTGTATAGAAAATATTTCATGCCACCTTAAAGCAGGTTTCTCAATCAAATGTGTGTTAGGTTATGTTCCCAGTCCTGCCTGGTCAAGACTTTAGAAAATAATACGCCTTCAACCGAGTAAAGCTTTAATCTTAAGGCTGCAGAGGAAAGCCTATTAAAACTTTCTTGCCCAACAGACAGCACAGCTGATCTACTTTCCTTTTTGTTCATTCCAAGTAGACTCAGCAATATTTACACAATGTTTTTTCCCCTTTATGTCTGTGTCACACAGGACCACAGCACTCATCATCCTGTTCTCCCAATACCTCCGTCACATACCAGTGCCCTTTCCAGCATATAACAAGGATAAAAGACTTCACACCTCTCCAGTCTACGTCTTTCAGATTCTTCCTGTATGTTGAAGACATTGAGTCTTTTCTTTTTTTATTAATTCTTTTAAGAAAAGGTGATTTAACAAGGTGTTTTTTTAAATGCATCACAAGGTTTTGCTTGGAATCACATTATCTTGGACCATTTGTTACATTTTGACTGTCTACAATGTACTTCCTGCTGAACCAGACAAGTATGGTTACCTTGCACGCACCGATCTAAAGGGAGATGTCATGAGCCAGGCTCCCTGGTTGGTTTTCCCGTACCCAGGTAAGATGGAAAAGCTCCATTAAAACAACTTTGGTCATTTTCTTTGTTTCTGATTTTGAACTAAACTCAGACTGAATGGGATCATTGTTTCCACCCGTGTTTCTTTGTAATGAAGAGGAATATCATCCAGTACCACAGTGTGGCTCAGTGATGTGTTGGAAGATACTCAGCGAGTCATCAAAGTTATCTTATTTTCAGAATAATATTTTGCAGATTATGCATTTGTGTCATTTTCAACTTGCTTGCGTTTCCAAAATTAGGACAATGGGGGAGACCTACTGTGAGCCTTGCAGGGGTGATCGGCATCTTGGCTGGTGTAATTTCCTCTATGATAGAGTCTGTTGGGGACTACCACGCCTGTGCTAGGTTATCTGGAGCTCCACCACCCCCAAAACATGCCATCAACAGGGGTATCGGTATTGAGGGGATAGGCTGCCTGTTGGCAGGTGCCTGGGGTACCGGAAATGGTACCACCTCATACAGCGAAAATGTCGGAGCCCTTGGTATCACAAAGGTGAGATGACCTGCTGTTTTCTGAATTATGCATTTTAAATCCAAATTTTTTCCTTTGTTCTCGCTACTGTTTGGATTTTTTTGGAGTTTTGTGCAGTTTTCTGTGTTGTTAGTTCTTTTCCTCTCCTAAATTTTTGCATTTTAAGCACAAATGTCAGTGCATTCAGATCTCAGGAAAACGGAGAGAATTTCAATTTTTTGCAGGTGGGCAGTCGGATGGTGATTGTGGCCAGCGGAGTGTTGATGGTTGTCATGGGCATATTTGGTAAAGTGGGAGCTATATTCACCACTATCCCTTCACCTGTCATAGGAGGAATGTTCATGGTTATGTTTGGTGTCATCTCTGCAGCTGGAGTTTCAAATCTGCAGGTTTGTCAAAAATGTCTCTGCAGCTGATGCATTTTCAATCATCCAGGAAAGTAAATCTCCAAAAGTTGAGGTTTCTGGACGTAGCGTTTTGTGAAACGTTTGCGTCACTCATCAATCACTGACCAAAACCCATGATCGGTGTTCATCATTTTTTCAGTGATTTTGATCAATGGTCATGGGAATTTGATTTATGATTAAGAACTCCTCAGTTTTCCTTCAACTAGACTTTTATAAGTTTCTGGGTCACATTTTCAAGAAGTCACCTGGATGACATGAACTCAAAACTCGATGAACATCAACTTTTGGAGATTAACTTTTGTTTCTGGGTCACATTTTCAGTACGCAGACATGAACTCATCTCGAAACATCTTCATTTTTGGCTTCTCCATGTTCACCGGTCTGGTTATTCCTAATTGGATATTGAAGAATCCCAAAGCTATTTCTACAGGTGGACAGAAAATCTTTACTAATCTTAGAAGTATTTTCCAGCAAACCGATCATTTAAACACAGGTCTAACTGTTTGCATTGTATCCAGGTGTGGTAGAACTTGATCAGGTCCTACAGGTGCTTCTGACAACCAGCATGTTTGTTGGTGGCTTCTTTGGTTTCATACTGGACAACACCGTTCCAGGTATTGCTCTTTGTTACTGTTCTGCCTTTATTTAACTCGCCGTGTTTAAAACACTGAAGCATAGATCTGAGGTTATGATAAACAAGGCAATTTAATGAAACTGATGAAAATGATTTTCAGAATGCTTTTATGGTATTTAGAGTTGTGGACATATTCATTTAGCTTAATGATTATTCAATTAATTAAGAAAGGGTTAGAACAGGGGTAGGCAACTCCAGGCCTTGAGGGCCGATGTCCTGCAGGTTTAAGATGTGTCCTTGAACCAAAACACCTGATTTAAATGACTAAATGACCTCCTTAACATGTCTGGAGGATCTCCAGAGGCCTGGTGATGAACTAATCATTCGATTCAGGTGTGTGGACGCAGGGTGAGATCTAAAACCTGCAGGACACCGGCACTCGAGGCCTGGAGTTGGACACCCCTGGGTTAGAATAACATGTGAAAAAGAATGTTTACACAAGACTCTATGACTCTATAGTATGAGGACTATGAGAACTCCTAGGTGAAATAAGTTGGAGTAATCATTTTTTTTCTCACCCTCATCATTGTGGAGGAATTTTGATGCACTCTCGTCCACAACATTGCTTGAGATTATTGAGGTTTGCAGGTATTTGTTTATGCACAGCACTCTTAAGGTCTCACCGTACGAGAGCACTGAATTTCAATCTGGTCAAGGTCTAAAGTTTGATTGGGTCTGTACAACACCTTGATTATTTTTTTTATACCTATTCTGCTTTAGATTTGGTGGCGTGGGATCAATTCAATTCAATTTTATTTATATTGGGCAAAATGACAACAGCAGTCGCCTCAAGGCACATTGTCCTGTTGCATGACATAGGAAGTAGTAAGAGTCTACTTTCTTTTTCACGGGAGTTTAGAAATGAAAACAGCGAAATAAGTAATATTTTTTTAACCTTTCATTAGTGTCTATCACTTCAGCCAAATCTAAAGAAAAATGTTTTAGAAATATTTTCTTAGAGAAGCATAATCCCAGGACTCAGTGTTGAGAACATTTATGATAAACAAACCAAAGCGGGAAATAGAGATAATCCAGAGTCTGTTTTTAAAAAAAACCATTTAACATGTCCAACAGGATCAAAGCATGAACGAGGTATCCTTGCCTGGAACAAGGCTCATGAGGATGACTCCAGCAACACACTGGAGAGTGGAAAAGTCTACAGCCTTCCCTTTGGCATCAACTCTCATCTGTGTTCTTCCTCCTCGTTCCGGTACATCCCCTTTTGTCCTCCTACTATGCCCAACTCCCCGGATGGATGCGGGGCAATTGCTAATTCAGTGGAGCCTAAGCGGCCATTGGGACAACAAGAGCCTGCACAGATTATTACTGGAGCTGGCCTGTGAGTGGTGCACTCAGTCCAGCGTGCCATTTGGGGGATTTTTCCAAAACCAGTTCCATCACAGGCAGCTCAGTTTGGACCTTGTAAAGGGCACTCTAATATAACAACATGGTGCAAAGTATGTAAATGACCTTTTAAGGTGACGTTTGCAAATTATATCCTGCACTGGGAGGTACGTGATCAGCCACAATGTTACAACCACTTAGTGGGTAAGTGATCATATCACTACAGTGCAATGTTCTGCTGGGAAGCCTTCGTTCCTGGCATTCATGCGGAAGCTACTTTCACTTGTTTCAACCAACTAAACATTGTTGTAGACAAGTAACACTTTCCTTTAAGGAGGAGACTGTGTTTCACCACAGTGTGAGAAGTGGTTTTAATGTTGTGGCTCATCTTTAATGGTATAGATAGATTTTTTTGTAAACTGGTGATACTGGTGATATGATAATTGTTGATGATGTATATCTTAAAAAAATCTGAGCAGACCTGCAGTTCTCATTGGTTCAAAACTTGATGTTTTATTCTTTCATATTAATCTCGAAATACCGTCACATCTGGGTGCTAGTGAACGAACATGATTAAATCCACAATGTTTAATGCTACATTCAAGATATGAATTTGTTTCAAATACAGTACCTCATGTTTGGATGAACATTTGCTGTAACAGTTAATATTTTACAATGATTGTGTTTATTTTCTTTCTGTGCACTTTATGAATTCATGCTGACGTTTACTGACAGGACATTTCCATCAGGATCTGTCAGCCATCCAGCTGCAAGCTCCAACACTTCTTCAGTGCTCAGACACGGACTGCTGAATGAAATTTTTCATCTGTGTGCATATTAAACAATGAGTCATTTTGTCACAGCACCACCGCTTACTCAGTTTCTCAGTGTCAGATCCTTCTTGATGGATTTGTATAGGCTTACAAAGGACTCTGCCCACACGTCTCTTTGGTATTCAGTAGCGGAGCTGACCATCTGATGGGCAGTGTACACCAAAGTTAAGACAGTGCACTCAAAATCGTCCTGATCCAGGCAGCCAGTATGATTTGAAAGACCGGATATGAGTCTCAATATGTCTGGTAGCTTTTTCGGAATGATCTCTTCACTGATTAAATTCAGGTTTCTTGTCTTCTGAAGGGAAGCTAGTTCAGCATCTGTGACCGAAAACGCTCCACTGGATTCAAAATGTATGCCAGTCATCAGTATCTATGTTCAGTGACAAGAAAAGAAGTAATTATTAATAGTTACATTGTCAGTGTTTGCTTTTTACTCATAAAAACTCAAAAGTTTGTTCTTTTACCTCAAACAGCAGATGAGCATCACTGATGGAGCTGATGAAAGTGGGGTTCACCACAGGTGTCACTCCTCCTTTTATGCTTCTTGCAGCTGGAAATAGGGCTGGTGCACCAAGAGACACAGACAATGAGAATTATGGGTGTTATGAAAGCATGAGCAGTTTCACATCTGGATTATTTCTATGCATCCAAAAGACAGTTTAAATCTTTTCAGCTGGAAATCCCTGTGACAAGTAAGCAATATTCCCTGCATGGTACGATGAAATGCAGATTTTACTGTGAGGTGAAGGCTGTGACAGATGTGAAATCCAGGTTCATCCAGCCCACAGCAGCAGGTAATCTATAATAGGTGTTCTAAAGTCTGTGATCTCTAACCTTTCTTATGAATCCTATCAGCAGACAATGAGACATGACCTCAAACTTCAAAGGAAACATAGAAATCAAAGGCGGAGTGACACATGGATTGTACAACAAGTTCCAGATGATTGTACAGAGCTGTATATGGGATTCAACCTCAGTTTCAGCATTCCTTATGCTTGTGATTTAAGCCAGGATGTTAAAAACAAGTAAGCTTGTGGGGTCAAATGCAATTCAGAAGCTTTCTCTGAATTTCTCTGAATTACTCTGAATTCAATTTTACTGAAGCACAATTGCTTTCACTCAGAAAAGGCTCACTAATTAGGATTAAACTCAGCGAGTCGAATGGAAACATTAGGTATTTGGTGTTGAACCAAAACTATCTGACAAAACTCTGTCCAGGTGTTGGTGCCACATGTCACCGGAGTTAGAGAGCCTGTGTTGTAGGGTGATGTGAAAATCTCATGAAAAACAACATGAATAGTCCAGGAGGTCACTGAAGAGCATGAATGAGTACACAATATTTCATGAACAGATAGATTACATGGTCCTCTGCAATTCTGAGGTTCAGGCTTTTTCCCCCCAAAGCATGAAAAACAGGAGGGAATCGTGCAAAAAGACAGACAGAAAACTGCTCCGGCATGCAGTAATATCAGCAGGATGGTAAAGTGATTCAGTTCAAAAAATAAAAAAGGAAGCCCATTAAGAAATTCATTGATACGCCAGAGCCACTTAACCAGTGCCAGCACGTTCACAGCATGTGTTTATTTCAGCAGATGAAACAAGATGATATTTTAATAGACTTTAAATCAACCGAGCAAGTGGGTCATTATGTTAAGCTAACGATCTCCATTAATCTCAGTTCAATCAGGCCAGCGAGAGCTTGCATTATTAAACAGGATAGCTTTTCCTTTTTAGTAACTTCTCCAATTCACAGCGATTAAACATTTTCATGAAACATATTACTCTGAATTACATGTTTAGGTAATTACGATTATGTCAGGACATAATGATTGATTCATGATTCATAATTAGTTGCATAAAATAGTAATTAAACTCCAGCATATCCAAACCTGTTTTCACCTTTATGTTTTACTAATAGAAGATATCGCAGCAAACACTGTTTCCTCGTCCTTCTCTCTTATTGCAAAGTTTTACTTGAAATGTTTTCATGTACATACATGTTCCTAGTTATGCTTACACACTTTTGAGTAAGGCACATTTATTTTATTAGATCTGCAGCCTTTTCTTACTATTTGCTATATGTAATTCATTCTAATTGTTGTGACAATATTAAAATTTGCATTTTTTCAAGCACGTGAGGTTGGATGAGGTTGCACTTGCATGATATTTACTGGTACTGCCCCATAATGACATATTCATCTATGTAAGACTTTAACTCCAAAAAAGATCCTGGACTTTAACTGCAGTCTTAAATCTTGATGACCAACTTTATTTCTTTGGCAGCTTCACCTACAGCGGGAGGACGTTGTTTGAAACACTGGGATAAATGCCAAAACCAGTTTAACATCATAATACTAAAGTGCACATGGTGCCCATGTTTATCAGCTGATCTTAAAAAAGAGCCCAATAAATCTAATCCTGATGATCGTGGCTTCTCATTCCTTCATGTCAGTGACCCACGCTCATCTCTGCATTTTAATCGCATTCTTAGAGTGTTGTGTTTTTGAATTGCAATGAAATCAAGATTTACAAAAACACTCAACAAACTCCACAGGCAGAAAGAATCATCTGTCACAAGCTGATCTGATCATCTTTGCTGTAAGCTTTTCATTATTCACAGTGTTTCCTCCTTCTCTCAGATCTGTTTACAGCTCCAGCCACTGTTTTCCACATTAGAAACAGGTGCAGCTGATCTGTGATCCCAGAGCAGCCGCCAAGATTAAAACATGCTTTGATTAAAAATAGACATTTAAAACTATTTAACTCACAGATTAGGTGCTGGATTACAGGACAGGTGAGGAACGAGGATCACTCTGTGTTCAGCAAAGATTCCCAATGCTCATAAAGTATTTGCAAAAGCTGAACTGTTCGCTGTCTGTAGCAAACGTACATACATGCATTTTGAGTCTTACCATTAGCCCGACGTTGTGTGGCACCTGCCTCGATGCAGTTCCAGAAAAGAGCAACTATAAGCATCTTCCAGAGCAGCATGGTCGCCTGATGTTAGTTGCAAAACTGCACAGAGGTCTCTAAATTTACTGAGCATTTGGAGCCACATACAGCATCAGACGGCACACTTTATTGATCACTCGTGTTCTCGGACTCGGTCTGCCTTTCTCTCCACCTCCTCTCTCTCTTTTGCTCTCATGAGCAGGATTATAATGCTTCCATCTGGTTGTCATTAGGTTCAAAGGCACCCTCTTATTTTTGCAACATTTTTCTGGTCTCCCCTACTTCTTGTACATGTGGACAACTTTAATGTGTTTGTCTCGTGTCATCTTCATGGATGCAGCAGCGATTTTCTTTGTTCAAATATGTTCTCACTGAAATGTCACAGAAAAGCTTCGTATCAAATCTAAAATTCTCATCTGTATTTAGTGTACCTTTGCAATTCATGTCATGATTTAGCTGCAACCAGAAAACCATATGCTGATTTCCAGTATGCACAGTGTTCACAGGCTCTGCAGCCTTAGAAACAACTTGTCATGTAACAATGTTGTTGTCACTTGCTGTTAAATGAATAGTTATTTGTTCATCCAACTGTCTCTAGAAAGAATGTGTTCATATACATATATTTTATAGAGTCATGAGCTATGTATTTACCACCAACAGTTGGTGTACCTCAGCTGGAGCACATGTGACGGTGCCAGGATGAGCACTGAACAACCAGCTTCGTCTCCGTTCTTCAGTATGAGAACTGTGAAAAGTTCGCACTCCATGAATATGAAACTCGGCTAGGTGATTATTTCTAACTGTATAAAGTGCTGACACCCTGAAGTCAGCACTGAAAACATCTGCAGAAACCACAAAGAGGCACTTTGTTCACTGCCTGGCACTGTTCACCTTCTACACAAGCCTGAGGAACACTAACCAAAAATAAAATATCACTTATTTGTTGTAGCGCTATTTTAGTCCCAATTTGTTGCATGTAGGAGTTAAAATTGATGCCAACGCCTGGGCACAGCACAAAGTTCTGCTATGCGTCATGTTGGTGCAGTCGAATGCGTTTCAGTAGGAGACTCAGAGAGATGTGGCGGTCGTGTTGCTGCAGAGGAATGCAGACGCAGGCTGTGCTGAAGCTGGCAGGAGAGCTATGACCTCTGTAAGACCTCCAAGAACCACAGCTCTAGAACTTGAACAAACATATTATTCTTTCACATTAAATAAAAAATGTTATTCTGGGCTGTACAGTACCCCAAATAATTTGCTTTCTTGGTGTACTCAGTGAGTGACTCAGAGGTAGATGTTTAGTGTTAAGACAAATTTGGCCTTTTTGATTATTAGGAATAAAACAGACAATTCTTTGCAATGGCAAAGAAAAAAAACAGGATTGCCAGACATGCCTGAGGACTGACAACATCCATCACATGACAGGGAAAGAGACTGTTCAGTGGTTGCGACTGCAGTATACCAGTGAACTGTGCACTAAGTGACTTCACATCTCTCCCAGTAGCATCGCACATGAACTAATACTAACTTTTCATGTTACCATTTTGAGCAACACAGATAAATACTTATCTGAAAAACAGCAAAGAAGCATTGCTGCAAGATATCATTCTTGACATTTTAACATCACAGTTACACAGTACTGTTCCTGTTACTGGTGACTCTGGGATTTAATACCGGGTTTTTGCTTGCTTCCACAGCTCTTTAGGTTAACGGGTGATTATAAATTGCTCATGCATGTGAATCGTTGTCCTTCTCTCTGTCCATGGTGAACTTTGCCGCCTGCCCTGTGGCAGCTGTGATAGGCTCCAGGCCCCTGGATTCCTAAACTAGATAAGTGGAAGAAAATGTGCAGGACTTTGGCTTGCATTACAGTATTTTTCTTAGTCCAGGGGGATTCCTGCTATTACCAAAGTAAAATAGCTACGTGAGTCTTTTTCCATGGATAACAAGGCAATGAGGTCTCTGTGTACTATTACACAAAGGTGTAACTGCAGTCCATGAAATGTGTGAGCCTCAATACCGGTAGATTCCTTGTATAGTTAAAAGAGCCATCTTTGATTTTAACAAGGATATGTCATCTTCCTGCTATGAAAAGAGGAGTTTGTGTCAGTAGATATTTTTGAATTGCATTTATAATGATTTGAAAATGATCACAGAAAACAGCTACAAGTATCACACCACCAAGCAGTACACAGAGCATAGCGGCATATCACAAGATGGTCAGATGAAAGAAGTCTCAACATAATATATTATATTTGAGAACCAATAGATCAGCAGATCTCTATAAAGCACCCCTCATTAACAAGAGAAGCCATGAAAATGGCCAATAGAAGGTCAGAAAACTGGTCATTACAGCTGTAGCAAGAAGAAATGACTCCTCAAATTCACCATCTGAGCCCGAAGTGAGCAAAGAGTCAACATAATATTTGAAGAGTAGAAGAGTGTTTAATGAATGACTGTATTACTTTGACTGAGGCTGCAGGTGGTGGAGTTTGGCTCTGATATCAGCAGACAGCACACGTTGCTAGTGGTGTTTTAACGCTGTGGGGATTATTCCATTCAAACTCTGGGGCACAATCAAGTTTGAATAACTAATCGTATCTGAGTTTTACTGTTGTCTTTGTGTAGCATGTTGTGACCCCCATTCTAGATCTACTTCACAACAGTGAAAATGAAAAGTTCTGTCTCGCTGCTTCGATGGCAGTTATCAGATTTGAACTGAGAAGACTGCCTTTGGGATCTTGTATACTTACAGCACTAACAGCATTCTGACAAATCTGTCACCATGAGCTGGAAAGTTTCCTGCACAAAATTCAGCCATACAAGAATAAATAAATATGCGTGTTTGAAAAATTTCTGTCAGCTCATATGACACAAAATATTTACATATATTCGTCTAAATGTCACTAAAGATTACGCCGTTGTCATCGCTGTACTAGCCTTATTTGTCCACTAGATGGCACCATATACCAGCATCAATTTCCAGCTAGCGTCCTTTCCACAGAATGACGTCCAGATAAGACGTTGAGCTGTGTTTCCTCTGTTTTTATTTTCAGTTATGTGAAAACATTTGCATTTGCAAATAATTTTTGCAAGTTTCATTTTATTTGTTGTCGCTTAGGTATTTGGTAAATTTCCTCTCAAGTAAATGTACATTTTTTTAAAATGTCTCTAAAACACAGTCTTGGTCATTTCACATTTTCACATCGACCCATCAGCATTTTCTCTTTTCGGTTACTATATTCAGCATATCACGAGCAGTTGCCACTTCACAGCCTGGCAGCAGACATCCCAGCTTTTTCACAGACCATCTGTCATCACTATGCTGTATTGTATGCTGCTGTCCTCAAGCCAAACCCATTTTATGATCCGTTTAGCCACCCTCCTGTTTTTAAAGGGATACTGACTCCTCATCATTTCTGTCTTTTGGGACACTCTCCTGGCCTTTTGCTGCAACGGTAACACATCAGCAGGCATTTAATTCAACCTCCATCTGTTTGTTATAGACACAGACCATAGGCACGACTGTAATTAGCTGTATGGAGAAGTTCAAAATCCCCTAAAATGCAGTTGAAATGTGACTTTTTGGGACAGTCTGCATCCAAACTACAAAAATAGCATTGTGGGAACAGAGCGGACTTTGGATTCCAGTGGGAACACAATTACCATACTTTGACAAATGACCTATGTTGTTGCATTTGGGTTTGGGTTGCAACAAATATCCACTCCCATCATGAACAGCAGCTGCATTGTCTCAGAATAAAGAGATTAAATGTGCTAAATGTGCTATCGTGGTATTCTTTCTCAAAGGTAGCTTAAATGCAAAGGGAACCAACAGTAAATGTTTCCTGAATGTAAAATAAATTACAGATAGTAGAAATGTGTGTACTGTCTTCTTTATTAAAACTGTGTCATTGTTTCGGGTTTCTGATAATAACTGCTTATTTTGTGTGTTATTTTTCTTGGTTCCTGAGCAATGACAATTTCACTTCTTTTTCATCCACCGTCATCACTCTCACATGATGAATTCTCCACACCAGCTCTCCCTCTCTTTATATAGTATTGTGTGTTTGATCTGTTTATGGACTCTGAAGGCGAGGGGCTTTTTCTTTCCTTGAAACATGCGCATCAACGCAGCCTCAGATTCAACGTGACTTTTGGTGTCCCGCATTTTGGTCGTCTTCCCTGTGGTTCCCACAAGCTGAAGGTGTCCCATGGAAAAAAGCTCATTGTATGCATATGAACATGTAATAAATCATGTACTATTTGCATATAATTTTCTTTTTAGCAACAAAATTAGAGTTGCTTTAATAATATCATATATTTTCACATTGGTGCTAAAAAAGTTTAGAAAAATGTTTTTATAGTAACGCTATAGTAACGCTTTCGTGACTGTTGACACCACACGGACGCACTCTTGCACAAGCGCAGTAAAACCATAAAATCATCAAGCCGCTATAAAACCATCAATTAATATTTTGGCATTTCGATGATCTAATAGAAATATCAACTAGACCGCTGCTAATAAATGAGAAATGTTCTGAGCTTTTGAACTTGCAGTCGGTATATGTGACACATTAACGCTTCCTGAATGCACTGAAAGTTTTATGGTCTCAGTCATGGAAGAAAGATGAAAGAAATATGTGCTATTTTGCATATAGTAACATACATCTTACATTGACTGCATGACATCCATCTAATATTGTCAGATCTAAACTGCAAGAAAATCTTTGAATATGTAATTCTGCATAATGCCTCTTGTTTCATTCGAAGCTTTTATGCAACAACTTCCATCTCGCACGCTCAGCCTGCAGACAGAAACAGTCTGAACCCATCGTGCCTGAATCCCTCTCTTATCTCGAGGACGACAGATGAGCTGTCTGCAGCGGCAAGGCCTCGCACCCCTCATTGCTCACATTCAGTTCTTTGAGTCTTTGTTAGAGGTTGTGGGTGTGTGTACTTTTATTAGAATATCGTGTGTGTCTGTAAATCCTTAGCTATATCCACAGTCTTCACTTATGTAAATCCTAGGTCTTTCGCTTTTTTCCTGCATATCCCTCTTCCTCGCCATCCTCTTATCCTCCTCGCGCTTTTTATGCAGCTTCCCCCTCATTTGTCTCGACCTTGACATTGAATCTATCAGCTCCCCCCCCTTTGAATCAGAGGGAAAGTGCAGTGATGTAGAGCACTGACATATATGCAATAATAATTTTTATATGTTCATACTGTTTAGGGATGACAGTTTACAACTGCATCCCTTTGAAGTAAGTTCAGTTCCACTGCTTTCTTGTAGTTAAGCTGTAGTAATGGCTCAGTAATCTGAGTAAGTGACCGTAGGGCTCATTTTCAGGTTGCACAGACGCCTGCAGTTCAAGGCCATTACCTCACTTATGACTGCAGGTCCTGCTGGGAGCTGGGAACTAAGTCTGCATTTCACCCCGCTGCCCATAATGGAAAGGATTTCTCTAATCGTTCTTTTAATCTTTTACTGCCCATAAAAGAAGATATTGAACAAGAAAACTGAAGGAAAAACTTCTCTCAGACTTGTGAGATGCACACACATTTTCTCGAAACCTCGCAGGAGCTGAGTTAAATGTCAGTAGGAGCTCATCAGACTATATGTTTACCAGTTTCTTTGACATTGTGGTCAATCTTCTAATGGACTTGATTCTACCATTAAGGCTACTGTCTTGCTGTATAAGGTCTTTCACAGGCTGACAGGGACTGCTTCAGCCCCTTCAGCTTTAATTGCTTTCTTCAGTCTGTCTTCTGCACTTTTCTCCACTTAACCTGAATTTTGCTTTCCGGCCTTTTTCATCCTTGTTAGCCAAGCCAGAGCCATCGCTCCTGGGATGCAATATAGAGCCACTGCTTTGCACAAATATTATGTTGCAAAGGTGTTTAAGAATTCAGATCCCATCTCACCAGAGGCTTAAGCCAACATTTCCACTACTGCCATTAGCATGTTAATAATTTTGGCTTTTCAGAAAGATTATGAACAATAGCTAATGAGCCGACTTTTCATTTATTTATTTATTTAAAAAAAATGACTTGAAATTTGCGACAGGCATCAAGGCATCCCTAGCATGGTTGTAATCTCTGAGTCATGTTATGTTATGTCTTCTTTCACCGTGTGTGTCCATCTGAACATCTTTGCTCCTGAGTGTCAGATATAGTCTGACCTTGGGTTATTAAAGGAGAAGCCTGACGTTGTCCATCTGTTAACACAGACCTGCTTGTGAGGAAACGCAGGTGAATGCACAAAGGGCAAACACAAATGATCCAAAGCTGGAAGAACTGGGAAATAAATGTGAAATGATTGTTTTCACAGCTGTGCCCTTGGCAATGAAGCTTTATGCTGGAGTGAGTGGTATATATCAACTTAAGATCAAAACCTGCAAGGAGAACTTGCAGTGTATTGTGACAGTGAACAGGACGTGAAATGAAGGTTAGTTGTAAGTGATTGATGGTGTTGCCCGCAGTGCTGTCATTGAGTAATTGACCTGAAGTCATTTGAGTTGTTAGTATTGAATTAAGCATCTGTAATGAAATCATAGACCCAGGCAGTGCTAAATGTAGGGATCCATCTCTAATGCAACAAGAGTGATGAGGTTACCGCTGCACTCAGGTTCCTGTTGTGTGTGCGAGCATCCTGGTTGGATTTCAGCGAAAGGCACAGATGCAGCTACAGATGACATCTTGAATATATTTTTTTAAAAATAACTTTTGACTTTTATGCTGAAGAGCTGCAGATGCAGATCCTTTCATAGCCCAAAGGAATACAGTATCAGCATTTTTTATGACTTGGAGAAATCAGAGTCATCACAGACAATGTTAGAGTGCTTGTGTTGATGCCACTGGTACAGAAATGCTTGACCTACTTAGTTTTACAGTATTTAGCTCAAAACTTACTTAAACACACAGAGAGGGAGCATACATGCATACAGCTCTCACTTCACAAACTTTGCAGAATTTTGTGTTCTAACTGTAGATTCAGTGTTTTATCTTTAAATTCATTCAAGTTTTTCAAGGTGAATGACAACAATGATGAAAATGCTCTACTGGGATGACCATGCTGGTCTTGTGGTGTTGCTTTACTGGAATCAGATTTGTGCTGTCTTAGGGATAATTTCTCATTCACATGAAACTCGGTCAAAATAACTTTGCTGTCTACGGGAATGCTGGCTCACTGTTTCTGCGGGCTGACCTCTAACTGTGTCACGCAGTGAAAGGAGAGTTGGTTCACTCCGAGTATGTATTTAGTTCTTTGGTTTACTTGCCAAAAATGACCATCTCAAGTAACCTGTTAAATTTCAGATCCTCGGGGAGCCCCCGGTTGCACATTGAACCTTTACTTTGTCTGATTTAGCGAGGCAGAAATAACGTGCTATAAACAATAACAGACGGACACCACGGACAGCGGGTCTCCTACTGAATGGACAGCAGTGTGACTAATGGTTTGTCAAGGGTAAAAACAAGGATGTGAGCAATACACTGACTGTAAAAAGTGGATTTTTACTGTTATTGGAGTGCTGACGAGAAACACATCAATGCCAAGTCAATGAGAAATATATCCACCACAACTTTACATTAAAAGAATCACAATATTTGCTCTAATAAGGGATTTAATTAAAGTGTAATTGGAAGATTCAAATTAAAGCTGGTGCATTGCTGCTTAGTTGTAGGAAATACTAAAAGTCTTTGGATACAGGTGGGCCGCAGGTCACCAACAACATGTGCAACATATACGTGACTAAAGTGTCAGTGTCTGCTAAAAGACAAACTGCAAAGCAATATTTCATTGTGTAATTTCCTCATCTGCTGCAGTGTCTCATTAATCGTATACTCAGACCGGTTGATAGTTTTTGAGTGGATGGAATTTAAAGTAGGGAAAATGCTTGGGATTATGTTTTAAAAAAGGAATGCTATGTGAAATAAGGCCCAGATTGTCTAGGCTGCAGTAATCATGAGTGTTATGCTATTAGAATATGCTGCAGATGTGGATTAAAATAATAAATGAAACCAACTTAGCAGTGTCTGACTGTTCCAGAACAAAAACAGATTACTGTGCACAGTGTAATTACATTTTATGTTATTACTTTAATCACCCGAGTTTAATACTTTTGAAGGAATACTGCTTTTCCAAACAAAAACGTGAAGAGGTTCATGTGTGTTTTTGTGGCTTTGATGGTATGGTTGATGAGCTCGATTAACTTCCAGTGGGGAATTGCGACCTTTCCTCGCTTGCTGCGTCTACACGGATATTAGCAGGCCCAGAGAGTTCCTCCTTTGGCGTGGTGGGGAAAGGTGATATGTGACAGCAGCTGGTTGGTCTCCACAGCCAGCGTGGGCTCCCTCCCAGCAGCTGATGAGAATCTGCGTACGCGAGTGTCACTGAGTGTCATAATCACATAAATCCACCACACTGCTGGGGATCACCCTGTGTTACATCATTACTTCACACTTTCCCATGAGATGTTTCCTAGCGTGTCTGATTAAAGAGAGGATTTCTACAAGGCTCATACACAAATATCTTTCTTTGAGGGTGTCTCTAAACACGTTAGCAGTACATTTAATGAAAGAGCAGAGTTAATAAGTATTTAAAAAGATTTAAGGACAGCGTCAGTGTGTGTATCCTGTTTGAAGTGCCAATCATCTGTTGCTAAATTACTATAAAATTTGTCTCCGAAGAGGTCTTGAGGAAGCAGTTATGCTGGTTTCACTGTCTGTTTGACACAGACAGCAATAAAACTCCAGACCTCACACTGCTTAAATCAAATGTTGCCACAACGTGACTTTTCACAGAGTGCATGCTGGGATTGATTCCAGACCCCTGTGACCATGAAATGGAATAAGTGGGGAAGAGAATGGGTAAATAAAAGAATTAAATTTTGCCACATTTGTAAGGCAGCAGCGGTTTTTCTTTTGTCTGTGTGCTTTAAACCTCAACACACTGGAGACAGCGCTGTTAGGGAAACATAACAACTTGAAATCCAACCTTAAATGTCATCACACCTGCATTTTTGGGGTGACATTTGCATATTTAGCCATATTACAAAGTGTTGGACAGGTTCACATCGATGCAACCCTCTTCCACCTGTTTCATCTTGACCTTGCATCAGAACTAGTGTCCATGCTTCCTCCCACCACGTTTATCACTTGTTTCACATCACATCCATTCAGATCGTAAGCATGTTTCTTCTTTTAGGGACGGTTGTAGCTCAGGAGATACAGCAGGTCATTTACTAATCTGAATGTTGGTGGTTCGATCCCTGGCTCCTGTCTGCATGCTAAATATCCTTGGGCAAAATACTAACCCCAAGTTGCTCCCATATACATCCAATGAAGTGTGAATTTCTGATAGAAAGCACTTACGTATGAATGAGGCATGTTGTATAAAGTGATTTAAGCGCTCTGGGAGATTAGAAAGGTGCTATGTAAGAATCATTTCCCAATCCATCCCTCATGATTGGGACTAATTGCCAAGGTCTTCTTCTTTTCATGTGAAATCATCCAGTTAATCTTAAAATATGTCTTTCATCTTAACCTCTCTACGATGTCAGAATCGGCCCCAAAGCTGCTGAGTAACTTAAGACTTGTCAACTGCATCATGGCACTAAAGGAAAGGTTAGAGGATCATATCGATAAGTATTATTACAGAACTCCATCGAAAAGTTCTCATGACCAACTGTATCACTGTTGCAGACTAAATGACAAACCCCATCACAACCACAGAGTGCCATGCAGTAGTGAGCCATGCAGAGAGCCAATGAAAGAAAGAAACGCATCAATGAAGGTGCACATTTAAGCAGCAGTGCAACATCATAGATATAGAGTAAGAAATAGAGTTAAATCAGATGGATCAGTTCCGCTCTTCCTCTCCAGTTTAACATATAAAGCATGTAAAAATATTGCTGTTAAAGGCAGAAAATGTTAGAACTGACTCCTCTGAGATTAGTGCTTAGTCCACCTTAAAGAAACAAGATAGGCCACTATATATTTAGTTTGGTGCACTCCTTGTTATTTTATGTATGTCCTACATATATCACTTTAATATATGTACAATCGCAACGCGTATTTTGCAGTAAATTAAAAGTTACACAAACTGCATATAGGAAGGGAAGAACAGTATATCTGGTCATCTCACTGGCTCTTTAAATATAGCACCACAAAGACAGGACAAAAGTGCTCACTGCAGTCTGCAGTCGTTTGCTGTGTATTCCCAGAGCAGTTAGTCTTTGTAAATGATTTTTTAGAGCGATGGTGACTTTGGTTTTTGTTGGCTTTACTTAGAGACAAATGTGGTGCATATCCATTACAATTTAAGGTCATTATATCATTATAACAATTGCCACATGTTTAAAAACAATGCAGTCTCACCCTTTCACCCTCACCCCTAAATCGGTTCATTTAAAAACGGCAGACAATGCTTACGTGTTGGAAAAAGGCTTTAGATGTATATTTGACATACATATATATTGCAAGTTCATTTATTGAAACAAATCTGCGCTTTTAAGTCTTAATTGTCCTCCGGTAAAGTTGCTTGACCTTCCCTTCCCGCTGGATGTGGCAAAACATGATCAACGCTGCAGGCAACAAACTCTTTATTACATCCAGCCATGCTTCATCTGTTGTGAAACTGTAATGTTTCCCTGCTGTGCTGAACTCTCCACACCATTTCTCCCCAAACATGATGAGTCTTACCCAAAGCACATTAGTCTTAATTAAGCTAAAGTGTTTTCTCTCATCTCATTGCATCCTTCCTCTGCTCACCCCCCCTTTCACTCCTCCAGTCCCCCCCGTTCTGTCCCTTCCTTATTCCCCCCCTCCGTCCTTCCAGCAGAGCTTCATCACATTTAATGACTTGGTCTCATGGGAGGTACAACCAGTTTACATTCATTTATTCACAGAAAAAAACCCACTTTCAATTCACAACACATTGGGATTCTGCCAAGGCGTTTGCAGTGGCTCTGGTGTAAATCACTGGCTATGTATGTAAAGCCTGGTGCAGATTTCGAGGCTCTTTGCAGAGTATCACAAGTAAATACAGAAAACATGCAATATAAAAAATGTTTTTACATTCCCAGTAGATACTTTCTGCATTGTAAGTAGTGCTGGGGGAGCAACCTCTATCACTGTAAATATCATAACACATTTTGTTCAGTTCTTACTTGGATTCCAAATAACTTGAATATAAACACTGATTTTTATTGTTAAAAGATCATTTATACATCGCGTTTCTGTAGAAAACAATAAATCCCATTGTCTGTAATCTGTAGTTTAAAAACACTTCAGTGCTGTGTCTGCCAGCTTCCTTCCTGTCCCTGACCTCAGAGGTCAGAGCTGCATAATGAGCCTCGCTCTCCAGTTTCTCCCTCTTTTCCCTCTGTGTTGTCCGTCCTGTCACTGTGTCTCTTGCAAAATAGCACACTCTGAAAGTTGTTACTGTTATGCTGCTTGCATTTACAATTAGCGATAAAATCAGGCATGACGCTGACTTATAGCAAAGGGAAACTGCAGCAATATCAGTAATTACGACGACCCGCGCACACATTATAGTAACATACCGAGCTGAGCACGCTACCACTTCAGAAGAATGTTTGTAGCTTTAGGGCCATTTATCCAACAAACTATCACCAAGTCCTTTAAACATCTCAAAGGTTTTTTTGAAATAATAAAATCATCTCGAGCATCAAAGAGACTGTTAGCTGTTTGGGAGACCGCAGTAACTTTGGGTTGCAAAGTTTGGCAAACCTCATTAATGCTGGCCAGATGGAAAGGCTGTTTTTAAAGCCGTAAACTGTGCTGGATCAATAGTGTCTTTATTTGTCTATACGTGGCCTGTCAGCAGGTTCTCTGTGTTGTTTTCTTGAGAGTCACTTTTGATTTAACACATAATCCATTTTCATACAGTGGTGTGAATGCAGAGCAGTGAAGCTTACATTTTATCCTGAAAAAAAAAATTTGCAGAGGAAATTCAGGCAGTGACTCAGTTTTAAAAGTCAGTGCACACAGTGTGATCAGATTCTGGAGGATTTTTTTGTTCACAGCCAAACAAGAGTTGTGGCTTCATGTCAGGTAATGATCAACCCTGTTTTTACTGTATTTCTTATGCAGTAGCCTGCTAATTCTTATTGGTGGCTTCAGATTTCTTATTGTATGAACAAGAAAGAGAGGTTTGCAATCCCAGCCTTACTCTATAGTTTTTCAGGCTTCTGGGAATATTTCACAGCTACATGCAACATCACATGATATGGTGCTTCATTGTGAGTGTTAGAAAGAGATGTAATGAAATTGCATTTGCCATCAAAATAAAATCCACAAAATAAAACATGTGCAGAGGTTTTGTTTGACTGTGATGTAAGCTTAGCAAAAGTATTTATAAAAAAAAAAGAACCTGCACACTGGGTGGGAGAGCGGGTTTGTGGGGTGAGGGGACACAAAAAAACAAACAAACAAAAATCCAGACTGATAATGGAAAGATCAGACAAAGGAAGGGAGTGGGCAGTGTGTACACAGAAGGCTAATTGCAAAACAGAACAATGGCGAGGGCAGAACAGAGGACGAAAGCATCGCAGGTGGAAACAATAAGCAGACAATCAACAGAGAGGCAACAGAAAGAAAGAAGTAAAACTCAAATGAGGTAACACAGAACAGCGGCTTTCAAATTAAAACAGGAAATGACCAAAAGAAAACTTACACTTAGACATGTAAGCTGGCACTGAACAAGAGGTCAGGGACAAGTACACACAAAAAAGTCCAAGCACATAAATGAAACATAGATTAAAACACAGTGAGGAGACTGACACACTTAAAAGATGAAGAATGAAGAAGAACGCCAAAAACTTACTTGTAAGAATCAAAAATTCAACACTAGAATGAAATGAAGAATTCAAATAAAACAAGAATTGCCGCTCAGCATGACTAGACGTGTGGTAACCACACAGTGATCCACATAACTCAACAATCAGCACAAAACTCTGGCACCATGACAGAAAGGCCTGGTCTGCAGTCATTCTGAACGTTTCATGGACTGTGAAAAAGTCCAAAAGAATTAAATAATTTGATTTAATTATTTATAAAGGACAGACTACACGGTGGAAGACAATGACCATATGATCTGTCAGTCAGGGTTATAGACTTGCAGTTCTTGCAGTGTATTTGAAGATATCAGTGTCATTGCGTTTACAGTAGCGTGAAACACACATGATGTGTAGTAATTTAAACAATAACTTTTATGCAACAAGGGGAAATCAAAGCACCCAGATGAAGATGAAACTTCAAGAATAGGAAAGAACTCAATGGTTTCTATAACAATGCATGCACATGTCTGGAATGTCTGTGGAACGTTTGTAAGTAATGCTTGCTGTCCCACTGTGCTGCGGATCCTTGTGGCAGACAAACCCCTCTCTCTCTCAGTGACCCTGCAGAGCCGCTTTTGTCTATAACATAATTGTATTCCCTGCCCATGTTTTTTTTCCCAGTAAAAATGCTTGGTGTAGCTGCACAACTCATCACAAGCTCACAGTGTAGGCTGAGGCCTGGTGAAGGAGGGCAATAGTCTGCTGGTGGATGTATGCGTAGTTACAATGTGCAGTGTAACTTAAAATGACAAAACCTTTGCCTTCAAGGTTGTGTGAGTGGTAGTGCAGATGCCTTTGTGGGACTCTATGAATAGCACGGCAGCTGAAGTCAGAGAGGTGCAGCACATGCTGAGATGTTAAGAGGAATAAGCTGCTGATGAGGATTATTCTAAAGGAGGTTTAGAGAAGTGGGTGGGCAGATGAATAAATAAGTTGTTTGTATTTTTTGAAATAAAGGGGCTAGTGTTCTTCCTGAAACCCCTCCTGGTGGAAAACTATGAAAAGCCTAATCCAAAGCAAAGCTTTTAGTACCACAGTTGGCATTTCCCCTCATCTTAAAATGATCACATGCCACTTTCAGTTTTTTGTCTGCACTTTGTATATCATCTCTCACCTCAGCTGGATCAGGCGGAGGTCTGGCACCAGCCATCTTGATAATGAGGAGAAAATGAGAAGAGCGGAAGCTATGAAAGGAAATATCCCTTCAAAATGCGCCCCTTTCTTCTTCCCCCTCGCCTCCACTCCCTCCTTTCTGTCCCCACTCCAACCTCTCAACCTCTATTCCTGGGCTACACACCAAGCCGGGCCCTCCGTGGAGATCAGGAAGCTGGTCTGGGAACTGGGAGCCTGCTGTCTCCAAGCCAAAGGCAAGTGGGTATGAGATGTCTGCCTAGGAGAACGTGGACACTTTCCCAGCTATGAGCCGGAGTTAAACTGACAACCATATTCAAGAGACCTGGGGGAAATTACAAAGTCTGAAACCCCGAGTGCAAAGGGGCACAACATGAAAATCAGCACCCAGTGGATGAGCATAATAACACACATTGTGCTTGCTGGTCCCATCATTTGGGAAATAATTAAACAAATCTCTCTCTGGCACACAGAAAATCTGGGAAAGATTTGTTGGGCTTATAAGTTATTTAGGAGAATTGGTAAACCACAATACAGAACTTTAAGAATCCAAGTTTTGCCATAATTACAAATGCAGATCATCGTTTGTTGTTACCCTCTTTATGCATAGTTATGAAATATGTTGCTCATAAAAGTCGCGTGAAAGTATTTACGTCTTTGGTGTCGATACACAATGTCAAATACTGCTGAATCTCCTTCTTTACACCAAGGAGTTGACTTACTGACATTATTCACTGCTTTTCCAGTGTAAAATAATACCGTATGTAATGTGAAGATTTCGTAATTGTTACTGTGGCATTTTCTTTTCTTGGATCCCACAAAAATGCGCATTTTGCCTGAAGGAGGGAAAGTCTATTTTTGCACGAAAGTCCAGTAATCCACAGCCGGTTTGATCTGAAAATGAGAAACTTGTGAGAAGTCTTTCTGGCTGTCTGATTAGCAACGAGGGAACAAAAGGTGTGTTTTATTTTCTCAACTGTGATTCAAAGAGGAAAAAGAGCATTATGTGTACTCGGTAACAGGCAGCTAAATGAAGCAACCTATGGTTGAGCTGGTTTCATGTAATTGAAAACATACTGTTCACTCGCATTCTTGTGGGTAGGAAGAGGCTTGTTTTTAAAAGGCCAGCCTCTCTCTTTTTGTCCTGTTTCTCTTATATGTCAAGTATGGTGGAGATATAAGATTTAATAGCTTCTCACCCCGTAAGCCCCCTCAGGATGTTTTCAACCACACTGCCATTGCTGAACGTCTTAGAAATCAGTTTTGCATTGAAAATTATTGAATTGCTACTATTTTTTTTTTGTATTTGGTCCAAGGGTTTTCCATAAAACATCTTTTGGATTTGAGTTTTAACAGTAAATGTGAGCCCTGTGGGAATTTGGGGTTGATTTAGAAATAGCCCTCACATGAGTACTTATGACATGTGCAGATCATTTCAAAAATCATTCACATAACACAAGACATTCTAACATTCAATGGATCTGACAATTTGTTTGATGGTTTTTGGTTTGTAATAGACGCTTTTCTTTTTTTTCTCCTTCCTCGATTCTGGTCAGCTAGTCAAAAACAGCAGTGCACTCACATTGGCCTACTTACCGTAATTTAGTAATCTGCAGCTGTTATCGTTGATATGTGGATGCCATGGAGAAACTAGCGCACATTTGGTTGCTTGGTTACACAACAGCATTTACACTTTTAGGTTTCGTTCGCTCTGGGTCGGATAACCTGTTGTGCCATTTTAGTTTCGTGCCTCAGTGTTTTTAAAAACTACATTCTATTTGTCGTGTTTGAGAATTTTTGTGGCAAAGCTTCTCCATTTGTTTGCTGTGTGGTTTCTGTGTTTTTTTTTAACAATTCTGCCTTAAGCAAATAAAGCTTGTGTTGTGTTTGGCACACTTGCTTCCTGTCTCATGCATTTTGGTCCGTTCTTTGAAATGAACCTCAACAAATTGAGTTATACTCATGTTTTAGCTCCCTGAAACTCACTGCCTCTGTCTCCAAGAAGCATGTATCCAAGGAGATTTGATTTTAGATTAAACATTGTCATTTATCTTTCAGTCCATCATAACACCAGAGTCTATGATTGCTCTCCAAAAAAGTAAAGGTAAGAAAATGTTACAAACGTTAAGGGTACATGCTGCTGCTGATGCCATAAACCTTTTTAAAGGTTTTTTTAATGGATGACAATTTATGATGAAGTACAACTGGCTAAATACATTTTTGACAGAATTGATGATGCATAATTATACCTCTCTCTCCATCAAGCTGTCTAACTAGTGGCTAAACCTGAAAGCTGAAATGGTCTGACATCAAAAACAAGACATCGAACAAGTAGGCCTACAACAAGACAAGCCCTAGCAGCTGACATCTGACCACATTATGTTCTGCTGCTGAACTATTATTCATACTCCAAAATATGTTTTTGCTGGCATGCAGTATGTGGAGAGTTTCTTGGGAGTTTGTGTTCAGAAGGGTGACATCAAGTTAAAACTCGGACTTTGCCAAGAGTTCCTTTTGCTCTGGCACTAGTTTTAGCCAGAATGGGTCAGATTTATGCAGTCTGCAAAGTTGGCTAGAAAAAACAAAGAGATGGCTAATGTGATTGTGCTTGCCTTTAGCTGGAGGTTGGTCTGTCCTTCCCTTGCCGCAGGGCTTTGTGCCCTTGTTGAGGTAATCTGATGAGCTCTGGAGATTGTACCCACACAGCCAAGCTACAAGGTTCTCCAAGCATTAGTGTAGAGTGGTTGCAAATGAACGAGATTGCATTTGGTCTTTGTTTATATACGGCAAGGTGGTTACATATTAATGCATCAAATGTTTACTTCTCTAGTTTCTCACTCTATTGTGTTATCCTCTCACTAATTTTCTCCTCTAGCAGTAAAAAGAATTGATGGATTGTCTCCTTGTCCAGCAAACTGACACTTGCTCCCTTTTTTCCCTCTGTGGCCCACTTACCCGAAAACTATAATCAGCTTTGACTGAAAAATATCAGTGCGAAGTGCAAGACGAGGGTAAGGTGTCACGGCTGTGTTATGGCAAAGATATTAAAGAAATCTGTCTTCATCTCTATCAAGGAAGAATTGCCAACCTTGCATGCCTTTGCTCTTATAGAATATTAGTGGGTGATTGATGAATATGAGAGTCTTGACACACACTCATAAAGCGAAAAGAGGAGAAAACAATTTTTTGGTTTGAAATAATACAGTATTTCCAGAAGTGATGTGGAGCTCATGTAATATGTGCCGACATAAACTTTCAGATAGCTGAAGCATCAAAAGCCCATTTCAACACAGACTCTGAAATAAATAAGTAAGTGAGTAACGTGTAACACCCAACTTTCTCACTATTTTTTGAATATATTAACAGTTTTTGCGCAATAAAAAAACAAACAAACCAAAAAGACTTCAGCAGTTTGACTACACAGAGATCAGTGGCATGTTTCGAGAAAGGATGACGAGATCTATAATTTACAGTGTTCTGCACTCTTTTGCAAGGGAAGCAGCAACACAACAAATCCATCTCTGCCATATATGTAGTAATACATAATTCGTGCACCTATTAGAACAGGAAAAGAGTATAGCGAAAAGTGAAGACGGGTAGAGCAGTAAGCAGGATCAGATCACAGCATAATGAATCATTACGCACTGATGGACTGGTGCAAGAGGAAGCTGGAATGAGGCCTTTTGACGCAGCCTGCCAGGCTGGAGTCTTCAGTTACTGTGATTTGTGAATTATCTGAATGTTCGTAATATTTCAAAGCGTCTTACTGAATGACAGTGACATCCAAGGACGAGTGCAGGCATCGTGAAGACTTCAGAGGAGAATTATCGTATTAAATTCTTGATCTGCAGTGAGACTAAAACCAAAAGCTAAGTTCCCTCTCGAGCATGTGTACAAGATAGAGTTGAGTAAAAATGCTTGATTTTAACCTCAATAAGGGAATGTCTCAGTTTTACTACCAATCCAACATTTGACTCCATATCTCCATTCTTGAATAAATCTATAACCGCTATATGTCGAGATATATCTTTAGAGACTTGTAGTAATGTTTAAGCATAAGAAGCAACAGAGTTTCTCCTTATGTGCTGCTGTAACAGAGGGAGGCTTTCCACCTTTGAGGATAAATGAAGGCGCCTTATTTCTCTTTGACTTCTACAGGGTCATGGAAGTAGGGCAGTATTCATAATTATGTAAGAAAAGTCTTTTTCTTTTCTTTTTTACATTGGGTTACTTGCCAGTACCAAGAACAGACATACTTAATTACAGAGATCTAATAAATGTGTATGTGTGTAGTGATATGTTGTCTTGTATGAGGCGGGGGACGATGATGACGACATGTCCAGAGGACTGCCCCTAGAAAACTGGTTCAATTGGCCACCCTCATTTCCAAACATCCTGCTACAGGGTGGGAAGAAGTCAGCGTAGGCCCAACAATGACAATAAACGCCATTTAAGAGTGCTTTTTTACAATATCATTACTTTTTTCAAGGTAATTCTGTTAAGGTAGGTAGGTAGGTTAGCCAGTCAGTCAGTCATTCATTCCTTCTTTCTTTCTTTTATATCCATTTCTTGGGAAAATAGCTGCAGAAAACTGCAGTATTACTTAGATTTTTGTAAATCTTGTGTAGATCTAAGATTGCAGTTTTTATTGGCTAAATAACGTATTACTTTGTCATTATATTCAAAGTCCTTCTATCCATTTATTTTATCTGCGGGTGAACCTCGGACAGGTCGCCAATCTGTCACAGAGCTCGTCTCAGTACCACAGCAGTAAAATCTTCTTAGAGCATGTTATTATACTTAATAGATTACCATTTATTATCCTCGTTGACCCTCTGCTGCTGGAAACTGTAACACCACTCACATCATTGTAAACCACATGACCCTTGGATGCAACGATAGAATACAGAATGAGAAACTTTCCTCACCCACAAACATCGCAAAGGGACAGAAGAAAAAATGCTTAAAAAACAGTTTTAATATAGACTGCAGGTTGAATCCCTCCCAAAACTGGAAATTCTGACAACCGCAAGATAATTGGGATTTGATGAAGGATATAATGTGATATTATTTAAGGAACATTACTGATCAAAGTTTTTAATCAATTTAATACCACAAAGAGGCTTATTCTTTAGCTTCTAGGTTTTTCTTTTCATTGGGTGGTTCTGCTTTAGATGCACAACAAATGTTGGCAACCTCATGGAGTCTGGATAAGTCATCTTTGAACAATTTAAGGGTAAAATCAGATAAGATGAAAGTTGTGGTGGCTGCAATGGATTTTTACAGCAATTGTATTAAGAAGAATTTCCTGTGGGCCACTTTACTTCACTTCTAATTTCACATAACTGACTTAAATCCTTTACTGGTCTGCTTGATTAGATTTAAAACCTGCTTTTTTTTTAGAAGATTGTAAGTAAAATTGTGCTCCAGGTAAACGTTTTAGCACTTTAAAATATAATTTGATCACACGTGTAACTAAGGTTACGTACACAGACAGTATCAATGTTACATAATAGATCTTACTTAGAAAAACTGTGCAAGTTTCACCAAATCTGCTGGTTTTTTTTCTCTAAAGGAAATGTTCAGCAATATTTAGTCGATACCACAAACCCACTCAGCATTTATCCTACTTATCATCATTTTTCCATCTCGGCATTTTAACACAGTTACTTATTACTGTAAATGACACTGACCACACTTAGAAATGGGGTTAATTCAATATTCATGAATTATCTTTAAAGATGGAGTATCTTTAAAGATAATGCGAGCCATGTGTTCTTTATAAAACATCGTGCTCGAGATGATCCAGTAGACTTTCTGGAGTATGGGGGAATTTCTCACTCCTTTTTCCTCGCCTACAGCGAGCGCCTACCGTTCATCTTCTGTAAATGGGGCTATACGGGACACAAATATTTGCTGAAGGGGAACTTTTAGCTGCAGAGAATACTGCACTAAGGTGTAATTACTCTTCTGGAGAGCTTTACAGCTTTGACTTCAATCAGGCCTTGAGGTGTTTGATGAGACTTCAAGCAGCTTCCAGTGAAAGCTTCACAAATGTGATGATACTCAGACTCCATGAAACGGAGGAGAGGAGCTTTGTGACACAGGTAGTTTGGCTCATTTGTTTTCATCCAGTCATCTTGTCCATTACAGGCATTTTCACTGTAATCTAAAAACACTGCCCTCTTCTTTTCTTTGCAACTTTAAAAATAAGCCGACCGAGCTTTTAGTGCCAGTCATCAGGGTGCCGCTCTGCTGTTTCACAGCTGCTGCCCATTTCCTCTTTTTTAGGACTCTTCCCACTTTACTTGGCAACAAAGATCTGCTGCATCGTCATTGGCTGATCGTTGAGTTATTATGTTGCATTTTGTACTTGTTAGAAAACTTTAATGATGAAGTATATACCTACATATTTGGCTTGCTAAGGCCAAATGTTTTGAAGTTGGAATAATGGCATCGCTAAATGAATTAAAGGTAAATTCACAGATATTAAAACAAGCCCACACAGTCAGCCAGCAGCTTGTATAAAAATACTCCAGCAAGACACTTGTGGCGACATCTCTGCTGTATTTGAGAATCTAATATTACACTCACAGACACTGTGTGATAGCACCCGCAGGCTAAGACATGTTGAGAAGCTCATTAATAACCAACCTGCAGTCACTGTGATAGATTTCAGTGCTAAGACAAAGAGAAGTCTCAGTCGCTGTGCTCGTGCGCTACCCGTGTAATGTTTTCTATGAGCAGATTTAACCCTTTCCCTAATTATGAATAAACTGACAGCTCATGCCATGACTGTACACAAACAGGGCATGACTTACAGACCACCTCGAGGCAGATGGTGATTCTGTTAACATCTGCGTCAGGCTGCCCCTGCTGTAAAATATATTTCCCTTCAAGGCCTTAGACATGACTGTGCTCAGGAGCACTAACATGCCATGTAATCACACGGAGTCTGTGAATGTCATTAGCCTCCCTTTGAAATGTTTGGGGAAGGAGGAAGCAGGTTTTAGTTTTTAAAAACAGGTGTGCGCTCATTTACTCCTTCCTGCTCGAAAAACAAAAGAACCCAGAAAACGTACAGCTTTTAAACTGGAGACTGCAGTGTGACCCGCCTCTTTGCAATACACACACACACACACACTTAAACTCGGTCGCGGGAATAAATCAGGAAGCACGAATCCAGCACTGTTTCTCATTTATTCATCCTGTGGTGAGATCTTAATCAAACCGGGGCAGACGTATACCGTACAGAATATGAAACAATCTCTGACTGTATACTAATGAGCTGTAAAAAACCCTTAATTTATCAAATCAATGCTATTTTTCCTTTCCGACTACTTACGCATTCCACGAACGAAACAAACTTTGCTCCTCACACTGGGCCAGTCTTCTCTTCTGTGGGCTTGAAATTTACGATGCTGAGGTGCAACAGGGGCGCTTTCCCTGAGTACTAAAGGGAGAGCGGTGGAAAGGGCATTTTTGTGAGCAGTCCTCTGACACGCCACCCACACAGTCCTAAGAGGGGTGTTATCCTCTGCCATAAATCACTCGGGTCATTAAATCACACCCCAGACACTCTTCTGCCCTTTCTCATCACAGTGGTTTCTCTTCATCTTTATTCAATTAGGAAGATTAATGGCTCAGTATACAGCGCCCAGGTTGACATTCTGTTATGGGGGACATGACTGAAATGTCACAGTGTGAGTGGGACACATTTTGAAAAGATGGGCAGGGGACACTCATTTACCTTGGTTACTCCTCATTCTAAGCCACTCGGAGAGATCTTTATCTCTGTGCATTAAGCCACCTGTTGCAGTGTCATGCAATGGTTTTCTGTTTATAACACAAAGCCATTTTTGTATTGTTGTTCCCATTTGAACCCTGGATTCAGTTCAGGAGATTTCTTCTTTTCTGCCTAATGGCAAACAGACTAAAACTTCTGCCTCACACTGAGTCAAACGTCATCACACGCTGCAATCATGCTTTCAGTCTAAGCAGGAGCAGTGCTCTGTGAAGCTGTAATAGACCTGAAGACATGGAGCTCGCTCAGCGAGTCAGCGAGACATGCCAGACAGTATTTCCCTACAATAGAAAAAGGAAATGGAGTGGGGATTGACCAGTGCTTCATCTGTCAAACAGTGGACCACATCTGAATAGAAGCCCTGGGCAAAGCCTTTGAAGGCTCCTTGTTAGTCTTTCTCCAAGAACTGCCACTGAAATGTAAATTAGGTGGTCAAAGAAACCCTGTTAGGGAAAAAATATGAAAATGTGAAAAGGAAAGACATGAAGCAGGAGCACTCGGTTTCCTGATGTATTGTTCAGTTGCTAAGGAGAGCATAGCACCAGAAGGGTCTTTCATCCTGATTTTATCTAAATATAGACTTAAAATGCATATTTTATACCGGTCTTTTGGTAATGGTCTGGATTTGGAGGACAAGCTACAGTTGAAGGGCTGTAATGGTAGAATAAAGCCTTTCATTTCCCATTAAGTGAAATTTTCAGCCAGTCATGTCATTGTGCAGTGCCTGTCATGTACACGATTAACCGAAGAAGGAGAAAATAGGATTTTTGTGGATGAATCACTAATGCTCGATTGCATGAGAGCAGCTTCTGTTTACTGTGGTTTTCAGCCATGCTACTGGCAGAGATCCAGACGTGGCAAATCTGCCTGCTTGCTGGTCACTCAGTGCATCCACCAGAGGATCACTCTGACTCACTGTGGAGATGAGTGGGATCTTTCCTCAATGCCACCATATGGCTGTTATTTGTAGTTTAAGGCACAGGAGCTATCGCATGAATGAGCATAAAATTTGATCCGAACACAATTTCCAGAACAAATTAATTCAATTCAATTTTATTTATATAGTGCCAAATAAAGATGACCGCCTATAAGCACTGTGGCGACAGTGGGAAGGAAAAACTCCCTTTTAACAGGAAGAAACCTTTGGCAGAACAAGACTCAGGGAGGGGCGGGGCCATCTGCAGTTACTGGTTTGGGGGCCAGGAGAGGACAACAGGACAAAGACACACCATGTGGGAGAGAGCCAGAAATAAATGCAGATCTTTATCAAAAAGGAAAGTTTTAAGCGTCTTCTTAAACGTAGAGAGGGTGTCTGTCCCCTCAATCTAAACTGGGAGGTGGTTCAACAGAAGAGGGGCCTGGAGGCTGAAGGCTCTGCCCCCCATTCCACTTTTAATTTGTATTCTTTATTTTTAATAACAGGCTTTGTGTGAAATGCGACCTAGCATGGTGAACATTAAACATCAAGTTTAATCATGGTATTCCCCAAGTACAACTTCATGTAGATGACACTTTAAATTTAATGGATTTATTAAAGTGCAATATACATTAATTGATTAGATGCATTTTTACTCGTATAGCCATTTTACTCTAAGAAGATCTCAAAAAAAAAGGTCACAAGCCTTTTTGCTTTTGTATCACCTTGACAGAAGTGAGGCAGCTCAGTTGCTGCATGACTCGCCTACCATCATAATCTGGTATTGATTCAAGCTGCTGCTGAATGTTTGGTCTGTGTTGTCGTCTGACAGGTGACTGACAAGAGCAAACACTGTGGCAGTCTTGCTATTGTTCATTGGAGGGAAATCTCATGGGAACCCCTCAGCAGACTCCCCCCAACATTTACAAGCTCTTACAAACACAGACGGGATTGTCTGCCATTAGTTAGTATTCATTTCTTCTCCTGACTGATTGTAAGGCTCTGGGTAGCTATTATTCAGTTTGTGTAGTGTGGTTTTAAATGTTGTGTAATGTGACAGTTATTATTAGTGAAGCAGAATAGAACCTGGCATTGAGCTTGTCAAAGACAAAATGATGAAAAAGCATCATGCATGAAACTAATAAAATGATAAGGTCTTGGAACAAAATGCAAAAACTACAGGACATTATACTGTTTCTGTGACTTTGAAGGCTACAACTGGTTATTAAGACCATTATTATTGAGCTTGGTCAATGGGCAAATGGGTCTGATAGAGAAATAAATAAATCACAAATTCTCTTTTTTGAGGGGAAAATGCTCTGCTTGCATTTTTCTGGTCAGTGAACAACATGGCTTCACTTTGCAAAGGTTTTATCAGCCTGGCAGTTCAATTCAGTTCAGTTCACTTTTATTTATATAGTGCTAAATAACAATCACAGCTACCTCAAGGCACTTTGTATTGTAAATTAAACAGTGAGAGAAAAGCCCAACAACCAGACAAGCTTCTATGACCAAGCACTTGGTGACAGTGGGAAGGAAAAACTCCCTTTTAGCAGGAAGAACCCTTTGGCAGAACCCGGCTCGGGGAGGGGTGGGGCCATCTGCTGCGACTGGTTGGGGGTCAGGGTAGCGAGACAGGACAAATGATGATGATGATTAATGAAAAGTGGTGTATAAACACACAGAGCGTGAAACGAGGTGAGTGAAGAAAAAATGCTCAGTGCATCATGGGAAGCTGTCAGCAGCCTAGGCCTATTGTAGCGTAACTTAACCTCTGGTTGGATTAAGATCACCTGATCTAAGCAAAGGAAAACACCACAGAGCCTCGTAAACAGCGAATGACACACAGGTGTGAGTAAGAAGAGGCAAAATCGATATTATTTTCTTCTTTTCCAAGCCTAATTAATGGCAATGTTGCTTCAATATTGTGATGCTTGTGGTGATTCTGGGATAAAATTGCAGGGGTTTCCCGGATGATAAATTAGATTTCAAAGTCCAATTTAATTAAATGATGTACTGCAGGCCTAATAAATGTGTTTTTCTTTACAGCTTTTGTTTCATGAAAGAACGACTCACTAATCTCAGCAAATATACATTTTTTCCATTTTAATGTATTGTTTTCTTGCTCCACCTCCATATTGTCTTTGCGTTACCTGGAATGTCCCTACTACACTGTCACAGAATGAATAGCCAGTTAATTCAACATTTTAATGCTGCTGACAACTAGAAATCCCGTGTGCATTGTTTATATAATTAACCTTTACTCGCCCATATGAACCACAGCAAAACAATTATACAAACGTCTTCATGCACACAAATAGTTTGGCTCTAATAACATGAGGAGGAGTAGAAAGATCTTCACATGGGAAATATGATTATGCAGGAACTCACAGGTGTAACATTTCCAATTACTGCTGTTCTCAGTTTAATCAAAACACAACCGCCCAAGAGAATCTGCACTGAAATGTTTCTGAATTACGGTTTAAAGGCTTGGCTGCACACTGTGTAGTTGTTTTAATTTTGAATGGTACACTGTCAAAAATGCTTAAACAATTATTCTCAGTAAGTCTTAACATAAAAAAATCACAAACTCCTTGTATTCAGTCTGTCTTTGTAATGAAAAGAGCTGCTTAGTTTAGGTATTTAACAAATGTGTTGATTTGATTTTTCCTGTTTAGTAGGCAGTTTGGCACTAGCTGCTCGTATCCAAGCTGACTGTTTTGGCCATCGAACATTTCAGATGATTCCAAAGCCAAGACAGCAAACAATGGCAACTGACTGCAGCTTATGGTAATGAAGCTAAACACTTGCACAGTACAGAAAAAAAATCTTCAACACTTTCGCTCTGCAAAAGCTTGTGACTTCTACACCGTGAAACTCACAAGCTTGTGAAAGCAGGGGGGATTTTTGTATCTGTGCAAAGCCGTACTGATAATAAATAAATAAAAACAAAAGTGAGAGAAAGAGAACATTTTTAAGGATTGCATGGCTTTCCATTATTAATAAGATTAGCTTTTCAATATGCTGTTTCCTTGTTTTTCCTAACATGTGGCTATATTACCTAAAAGCACAATAAGAAGCCCCCACCTGAGTTAGTATTGTACACAAAAAAACACAAAGTGGCAAAATTTCAGCTTGGCATGTGAGAAATTGAAGCAAAAGTGCCAAATATCACAGTTCTTTAAACGACTGCTTGATGGTTGCTCCAAATTTGAGTCAGTCCCCGTTGATCCCATATTAAAATGACCACTTTACACCATAAATAAACATGTTTACAGCCTGATGCAAAGATAATGTCTTTACGTATTAACTGCATGGGGGAATTTTTTTGAATTTTATAAATTTCCCTGTTCAACTGTATTAAGGTCTTAAGCTGTGCATAATTATGGCTATGTCCAGTGAATAGCAAATAAAATGGAGAGAATGTTGTCTCCGGGAGGGTAGCTGATTTAGAGTAGTAAGGCATGCTGGGTGTGTTCCAGTTAAAGAACATGGAGGCAGATTCCAAGTTTGGTTGATTTATTAAACTGTGGTCTGTAGTAATGATACATAAAGCAAACCATCAGTACAGCACGCGTCAAACATTCAATGCATCCATCCATCCATTCGCTTCTGCTTCTCCTTTTTAGGGTTGCGGGGGGCGCTGGAGTCTATCCCTATAGGGCGAGAGGCGGGGTACATCCTGGACAGGTCGCCAGTCTGTCGCAGGGCTAACACACAGAGACTTAGACTTAGACTTAGATCCTCCCGCGCCGATTGGCGCATCGGGCGACAAGAGAACGCCATCGAACTCGGTCTATCGCGGCAGTTGTTGCTTCATCCCTTGACAGTTCGACTGAACGTAAATCTTCAAGGAAAGTCCTCCTCCATGTTATTTTGGGTCTTCCTCGCCGTCTCTTTCCATTCTTCGGGTTCCACAGAACCGCGACACGGGCAGGTCTCGGGTCTGGTAGCCGAAGGATGTGACCGGCAAATCTGAACCGACGCTTGGTGACTTGGACATGGAGCGGCTCTACTCCCGCACGGCGATATATTTCCTCATTGGTAATGCGATCCCAATATGTGATCTTGAGCAGCTGTCGAAGACAACGTTGTTGGAAGACATCAAGATGGCGGTTGATCTTTGCAGTTGATTTCCAAGTCTCTGCTGCATACAGTGCTGTCGGTATAACGATGGTCTTCTGGAGCCGGAACTTGGTTGATAAAGGCAGTGCGGTGGTCATCCATATAGGTCGTAGTCGTTGAGAGGCTGCCCATGCTTTCCCAATTCTGCACTTAACGTCATGCTCCACGTCCCCGTCACTGCTAAAAGTGCAACCCAGGTACATGAACCTGTCCACCTCTTCTAGCTGCTGCTGCTGATTCACAGTAACCGCTGTGTTTGATGGTGTAGCGTAACCAACTTTCATAATCTTCGACTTCTCACCGCTGATCCTGAGTCCTATCGGTGCTGCTTCGCTTTCCAAAGATGAGGTTGTTTTCTGAAGAGAAGAGTGTTGGTGCAAGTAAGGCTATATCGTCCGCAAAGTCCAAATCTGTGAACTGCTGCAGGGGATCACGTCCGGCGACCCCCATCGTGTTCGGTCCAATTGCTCGGCGCATGACATGGTCAATGGCGATGTTAAAGAGGAATGGCGATAGGACGCAGCCTTGTCGCACACCAGTATCGATGTTAAAATATTCTGTGATGCCGTTGTCTGTTCGGACGCAACAACTAGAGTTGCGGTACAATGCTTGGAACGCGGTAACGAAGCGGTCGGGTACGCTGTAAGACTTGATGATTTTCCAGAGCGTGTCCCGATTCAGGCTATCAAAAGCCTTTTTAAAGTCAACGAAGTTCACGCATAGCCTTTGCTGGAATTTGAGGCTTTGTTCAGTAATTGATCTCAGCGTGAATAGGACCTTCCACTTCTGAAACCCGCCTGCTCCTCACGTAGCCGTTCTTCCACCGTTCTCAATAGTGGCCGAAGTAATACCTTTCCGAACACCTTCCCTGGGATGGAGAGGAGGGTGGAGGGTGAGGAGGAGGAGGGTGAACACACAGAGACAGACAACCATTCGCAATCACATTCACTCCTGCATTCACACCTATGGGCAATTTAGATTGATCAATTAACCTGTCCCAACTAATTCAATGCAGCCAAACATAGAACCAAGATTACAGAAGGAAACTATCAGCACTCACATCCATCAGCAACTTCAACAATCACCTCACACAAGGTTTATAACTAGCATCATTTAGCTTAATAGCTTGCATAGCGTATTAGCGTGAGATAGCATTAGCGTACTCACAACTTAAAAAATACACACAATATCATTCAACCTACACAACATAAAGTAAGCAGAACCCACCTTCTCGCATTCACACACAGCAATAAACCAGGAAAACACAGGTTTCTGGTGAGAGGACAAAGGGAAATATACTGGCTATCAGCAGCTGAGAAGGCAGACTAGCAGCCACTGCATGGCATCGAGTCCCTAACTGTGTCCCAAAACGTAGGCTGCGTCCTTTGGAGGCCGTATTTGAAGACCGATTACGTCACAGCCAGGCGACGAAGGCTGTCCCAATTCGTCGACTCCTTTAAATGCGTCCGACAAATGCGTCCTTCATTTCCCCGAATTTGAAGGATGGGTCGGGTGTATCCCTCGTGGCCCACCATATCCCAGAGTTCATAGCATGGCCCAGCCAATTCCAGTTTCCAACAATGGTGGCCGCTACTAAGTTTTAATATTACTCTTATTAATCTTTCTGGGTTACAAAATAAGCTTTTAACATATTTTCAGGCAAGAAAGTAGCCATGTAAACTTCAAATATCTGCTTGGTTTATCAAGACATCACATATTTGCAAAAGTGCGCCGACGTTTTCGGAGACGTCCATTACCCACCAGCTCGATAGCTAGCCGGGGTGTTCAATGGTCACTCGAGTCGGCGAGAGCAGCGGACTCCCGGATTCATCGTTTTCAGACCCCCGCTGTCTTTCGCTACTCAGGTTAAACATAAGTCACTCGGATAACTTAAAAATGTTATTGTTTGGCTTTTTTCTGTGTTTTATTTGTTGCGGAGTAAATCGGTTTGGCTGAGATCAAAGTTATTAAATTAGATTAGATTAAATAAAACTTTATTAATTCATCGGGTGGGTTCCTCCGGGATTTTCACACAGCTGAATAAACGTCAAACAAAAAACTGATTACACAGAAGTGTGAGACGGTGGAGAATTTACACCAGTGTCCTGTTATACTTTAGATAGCAAGGAGCAGACGGCTGAGTTTATTAAACTCCACTGAGACATCGGTGACGCAAATCTGAAGGCTAGACTGTCCCATTTCACAGCCTCGCACTTCTGGGCTTCTCGGTCTTCGAAGGACCCGGCCCACGTAGACCGTCCGCGAAGGCCGGGTCCTCGGAAGGATGCGGCCTACGTTTTGGGAGACAGCTCCTATGTGGTGTGTTCAAGGAGCGTCAGCATTGGCATGGTGAGTTCAATGATGTAGGACAGCGGTCCCCAACCCCCAGGCCACGGACTGGAGTCGTTTGGTACCGGGCCACGAGAGTTAAGGCTCGGGTGTGAAATTTATGGTTTTCAGGGTTTTTATCGTTAACTCGGTTTCCCTGGGTCTTTTCCCGTGTTGTAGTTGTGTCTTATTTTGAAAGAAATATTTACACGTTACCATAGCGACCAGAGAGCATTAAGGGGCAGAGAAGAGGATGTTACTCACACAGTGAATTCGTGTTTATTATTATATTTACAAAATACCACAGTTTTTGTCTTGGTCGGATCAGTTTATTTTATTGTATTTATCCGAGACACCTTAAAGGCTGGTCCTTGAAAATATTGTCTGACATTAAACCGGTCCGTGGTGCAAAAAAGGTTGGGGACCGCTGATGTAGGACATATCAATGTCTATGGCAAAAATACTATCAATAAATGAACCATAACACTCTAGCCAAGTAAACAACATGTAAACAGTGGGCTTTCTAACAGCAAAGAAGTGCCATTTTGCGTTAGAGTGGAGTTTACTAAATGCTAGCTTTTGGTTTGCTAGGTGAATTACTGATGCACCTTGCTAACCATGTCAGTGCTAGCCTTAGCTTACCCTTTGGAACAGGATGCACCAAAAAGAAAGAACCAAAATGCCAAACTCGTGGATTCTAAACTTGGTATATATGTCAGTCACAATGAAACTCAGCTACCTGCAATTTGTTTGATGTGCTAGGAAATTAGCTGCTATGTAGCCCTGAATTACTAGCCTGAAACTAAGTAAGTGTGCAAATTTGATCACTTCCTAAATTAGCTGCAATAATGACTCAAGTGACGCTACTTAAAACACTTAACAGAGTTAACACAGCTCCCTCTGGATCCATCCAAGTCTTTACATAACTTTTTAAATTGTCATACTGTTATATAGTGATGTTTAAAACCAAAAGAGCTCCTTTTAGTGCCCTGATGAGAGGTACACATCTGAAGCACTTTCAGCATTGCTCTAAATTAATGTACTTTTACCAAATGTGTGAATAAAATCCAAGAGATGTTAAGTTTAGATGTTTTTCTTGAGACAGTTTCTACGCTTTTCATAGTGTACAATGACAAGCAGGATTACTCTTTGGAAAAAAAAATGCTTTTAATAACAGTTTCCCTTGAAACTTTATTTCCTAAATGCTCGAAACAGCATGCTGACTTGTCTGCTGTTGATACTGGCACATTTATATCGTGCTATTTGGAAGGTTAACTCAACTGTGAACAAAATTAAGCATTGGTTTTGAGTTGAAATAGAAGAAATAAACTGATTATAATTACATGATAGTAGAGGTGCCAGTGAAAACATGGTTTACTCCCTTCGCTTTCCATCATGACCACCGTAATGGCGACATCACAAATAGTTGCTGCCCTCTTTTCATTAATTGGTCATTTGTCATTGAATAGGAAATTATGCATAATGGCACATGCCTTTTATGAAGCCTTTTCACTTGCCTTTATGGCCAAGGTGGACACATATGGTCTGATGAAAAGCACAGTTTTTCCATGAATGACAAGAAAATTGAGTAAATCAGACATTCTCCAGAGGTGAATGCAAATTAAAGGTGGCTGGAAAAGATTGGGCCTTGCTTAATAAAAGGAAAATGCAGTATCATGCCAGAATATTTGCTAGGGCTATAGCAATAAAGAGCAACGTCACAGAGCAAATATGGAATATAGAAACTCGTTCGAAATACATTTCAATACACCTACCTGGCGGACCGTCTATGTTCATGTGAACTAAGCAATTTATTATCAGCGTTGCACTACACCCCATCTCTCAATAAACTCATACATAGTCTAATATAAGGTCTATATGCTTGCGCTGTACTATTCTTTCATAGCGTTGATACTTAGTAGGAGGAGAAGCAAACTAGTAGCTTGGCAACATCATTAGCATAATTGCATCATTAATTGTGAATCCTTTTCACTGTGAGAAATAGTAGCTGGTACCGGGTGTAGCTTGTAGTCAAGCGAAAGGGTCCACACACAGCGGTTTGTAGCGAGCCAAAGAAATGCCTGCTGCCTCATTAGTGCTAGATCCCTGCAGGCCTCCTTTTCTGAATACAGGGGGGGTCTGATGCCTGTGAATGACAAACCCGTGGTGTTTGGTAGAGTGGAAGCATTCAGGTGAAAGTTATTACACTTTTCTTCCCACACTCAGCCGCATAACTCAGCTTTAGTGTTTCCCCCACAGGGACACTCCAAGGTTGATTGTATCTCTCCAAGTAAAGCAGCTACCAAACCTTTGTTTGAAGAAGTATTCCCAAACTGCTGTCTCCACTATAATGAGGACACTCTCCCAGCATTCCTGGCTGCTTTTGCAGCGAAACAGAATGGAAGAAAGACTGTGTGAAGAGGATGAATGAGTGAGTAATTAGGAGTGTAAGGCTGATCTTGAATTAGCAAAGGAATGACAAGTGTGAAAGCCAGCTCTTTATTTTAACACAGAGAGAAACTTAGTGAGTGGGCAGAACACGATTCACAGCGGGCAGCATCAGCTTCATTCAGGCAAACAAAGGAGAATGTGTAAAATTACCCCACAATTAAAGGTTGTTCACATCGCTACGATGCTTTAGCAAAATATTTAGTGCCTTGCTGAGAGTTAGCACAGGTTAAAAAACATACTAATCGAACACAAAGGTAGCTAGCAATGCAAAGTTTTATTTTTTATTAGACAGACATAATTAAACCAGCATAGTTAGAGTAAGACTAACTGTTTCCCTGTCTTCAGTTGAGTTACAGCCTTACAGAAGTTTGCCTCTTGGCATTAGTTCAGTGAAACAGCTAGCTTTGTTGCTTCTGCAGATAACATAATCTGTCTACCAGCACCTCGAAAGCTCACAGCACAATAAAGAAGAAATGTTGTTCACCTTGCCTACTTTTAAGCAAGTGGAGTAACGGAATACATGTACCAGCGTTACATATTTAAAATACAAAATATGAGTAACTGTATTCTGTTACAGTTACCGCTTAAATAGGTGATAATTAGAATACAGTTACTTTATTGAAATAAATGGATTACACAGCGGTCTTTTCTTGTTTCATATGTTAGGCTATTCTCTCTCTAATTCCACACATATAACACACAAAAAGAGGCTCTAATGTAAGCGTCCTGTTAATGTTAGCAGCGTCAATTGCATAGTGAACCCGAAGTCAGCACAACAGAGCCAGCAGTGCACAGGCAGGAGTGCATTTCTTACTTGGAAATTCCGACACCACTTTACATTTAAAAAAGAAAGGGATGGGCCAAATCTGACCGTTCAATGCAAACTCTGTTTGTCAGCAACCAAGCTGCTCTCAGCGTCAAAAGACTCCAACCTAAAGAAACATCTTGCAAGTACGTTTAAAAAACTAAAAAACTAAAATAACATTACCCTGCCGCAATTACCTTGTTTTAGTTGTGGTAGCTATAATCATGTGCAGTTCTGAAAGCAGACAGAAATAAAACATATTACTGATACAAAAATAGATTTTTATACGAGATCACTGCAAAAAGTGCAGCCTTACCTAATGTGCACCCTAATGTTACTCATTTTATATTAAGATTCAAAAATCAAGTTGCTATTGCTTTCAGAGCTGCACATGATTATTTGCAGCTAGCAAGTTGTTAATGCTATCCATCAAGCCTAACAGTCTGCAGTCTATGAACTAACCTCAGCTAACGCCAGCTAACAATGTTAGCTTGGTGGCGAGTAGCCTTCAGTAATAGTAATAAATCACACATCAATATTACATTCATGTAGTTGTAAAGAGCTTGACAATACATCAAATACTCCAAAGTATTCAGAATACGTTACTCACATTGAGTAACTTAACAGAATACATTACAAAATACATTTTGGGTCATGTATTCTGTAATCTGTAGTCGAATACATTTTTAAGGTAACCTTTCCAATACTGCAAATATTCAAGTTAGCATACTAGTACAATGAAGCAAAATGGCAAAACAGCATTCCCAAAAGGACTTTTTGGTCTATTTCAGTGTGCACACACTAATACGGTCTATTGAGAGCGAGATGAACACAAATGTGTTTTGTTAAAATAATTTTGTCCCAAAAGAAATGCAGTTCAAAAACTAAAAATAGACAATTGTTTAGTTTTGGCACAAATAGAAGCATTCTCTTGCTCCTCAGGGCATTTCACACACCTTCATCATTAAAAAAATGTTAAATTAAATATTATTTACTTTCACAAGAAGCATTTATGAGATGTTGATGGTGATTTTTTTTTAACCTTTCATTGAAAACATCCATGTATTGGCTGCAGTTTTTCGCTTGCAAAAGAGTCATACAGGGAGAAATGAATAATCCTCTGGCTCCCTAAAATGAACTGTGCACATTTTTTTTATCTGCTGTGTCAAAGGGTTACACAAGACTGCTGTGATGTTTGGTTCATTATTCACGAATAATAAATAATGCAACAAGTGTCACACTGGGTCAGCTGCACATCGACTTGTGTTTGGAACGTTGCACGCAGTTTGCATTTAAGAACAGTACTTTTGTGTTCCATGCACCGGTGTGGAATTAGGCTTCTGCAAAGTATCAAACATAAGAGAGAAACAAGAGACTCGTGATTTAATTTTAAATACACAAACCTATTCATAATGAACCATGTCCGCATGAGAATGTGGTCTCCAAGTCATGGAAAACCAAGCACACTATAGGCTTGTCTGTGCTTGTGTTGGATGAAGGCTGTGATGAAACACAAGGCAATCTGAGATTTTTGCCAGTTTGTAAGCACTCAGGTGTGGGTGAAAAAGAGCCTTTCAAACACGTCTTGCTATTCTACGGTGTAGATCTTCGCCTCTCAGAAAATTGGTGCTATTTTTTCATGTTCCTAACAAATGGAGCGTCATGCCTACTGGGAACCTTTTAAGAGATAAGCTGCATTTATTTCCCAAATGATTTTTTTTCTTGGTACGAAGCCGTGGACATCTGTTAAAGCTGATTACTGAAGCAGACCTTGTTCATGCATTTGTGCTTTTCTCCCCCGTGTTAACCTTTGGGATTGTTTATCCAAAAAAATGCGAGGAGTGAAAGCAGTGATGGGAAAGGATGCCGATGATAAAACACAGATGGTGAAGCATCAAATTCTTGATGATGATCGTGCAGACAAGTGTGTTTAGCAAGTCAGGAGAGCAACTGGAAACTAATATATTTGATTCATGTGCAGAGGTGCATGCCACAGCCTTGAATCTGGGTGCAACTGTAAGTCATGCTTGATACCGTCAGCTCTGAAGGTTAAGCCAATTTGTTTTAAGCTCTTACTGCTGCAAAGACGTATGCCTTTTGTCAAAAAGTGTGATACCGATAATAAATGCTAGCACAAAAGTCTCACACTACTTGAAGTAGACACAAAATGTAGTTGCCTCTTATATTCAGCCCTGCAAAAATCCATCCATCAATCTGAGAGGCAGGGTACATGCTGAATAAGAGTCATGCAAGAAAAGAATGGTTATTGCCATGTTTGTCCTTGTTTGCATCCATTTTTTAATGCAGTTAATAATTTCTCTCCTCCACTGTACCTTTTCTTTCTACCATAGCAAATGAGTAGAAGGTGTTTTTCTTTTTCCACGATCCTTCTAAGAAACAACAGACTCTAAAACCACAATCACCTTCTGGTAATATTTTCCTTTCTACCCTAAATTAAGCTAACTTTTGCATGTGGCAAACTGTTGAAATAAGATAAGATAACCTTTATTAGTCCCACACGTGGGAAATTTGTTTTGTCACAGCAGGAAGTGGACAGTGCAAAAGTTATATAGCAAAATTAGAATACAATAAGAATACTGTATACAGTAGAATAAATAGAATAAAATATACAATAGGATAAAAATAGAATGCAAATGCTTTATAGAACTGAGTAAAAATACAACTATGTCAGAAAAAGAATATTGCACTTAGTATTATTGCACATGTGTGGATGTGTGTGTTTGATCAGTTAAAGTCTTTGTTGTGGAGTCTGACAGCAGTGGGGAGGAAAGACCTGCAATCTCTCCGTCCCACACCGTGGGAATACAATACTGAAGGAGCTGCTCAGTGCTGTCACAGTCTCCTGCATGGGGTGGGAGATGTTGTCCAGCAGTGATGACAGCTAGCCACCATTCTCCTGTCACTCACCACCTCCATTGGGTCCAGAGGGCATCCTAGAATGGCCCTTCTAATCAGCCTGTTCAGTCTCTTCCTGTCCCCGGCAGAGATGCTGCCACCCCAGCAGACCACACCGTAAAAGATGGCTGAGGCCACCACAGAGTCATGTCAGGAAACCCAAACGACCTATCTCCGCACTACAGCCTGCTCTGCCCTTTCCTGTAGAGGGCGTCTGAGTTATGAGTCCAGTCAGTTTGTTGTTCAGATGAACACCAAGGTACCTGTAGCTGTCCACAGCCTCAATCAATCAATCAATCAATCAATCTTTATTTATAAAGCACTTTTCATACAAAAAACTGTAGCACAAAGTGCTTTACATGAAAGAAGCAGCCCACCCCACCCCTCCCATTCCCCACACTGTCATTAACAGAAACGGTCATGGATACACACATTCCCCCCACACACACACACACTTAAAGAGAAAATTGCTCCATACCTTGGATTAGGGCTGGGCTGTATATCAGAAAAATATCGATATATTTTTATCATATAAGATGTGACAATATCGATATAGTCTATGTTACGTTATAACTATACTTGTGGAGCCGCAAGTTTGCCTCTCTTTCATCCACTTTTGTCTCTGTCACTCACCTCGATCGCTTCACCTGCAGGCAGCGACAAGATGGACACGGCAAATCTCTGTTAACGAACAGAGGGACTGGACGGCGTCAACGTGTTAGCAAGCTAACCATGCTAACGAGCTAGCCACGCTAACGCCATGCACGGCCTGAAATCCTTTCATTTTCCCAAAAGTTGACTGCGCCTTTTGTATGAATTCTGGTTGTGCTTGATGACCGCGAACCGATTTTATGTGATACACAGCGCTCAGCAATCTGTCAAAAAATGTTTTAGTCCGACTTTGATGGCTGCACCGCTGATGGACTGTCGGACATTACGGCTACCGAGGAGCCTCATAGGAGGATCGTTGCGCTTCTCAACGTAATATTACCGTATTGTGTGTGTATAAGGACCATAAATGGCTCCTGTTCAGAGACATGGTTACTGAAGCGGATTTCAAACTGAGGCTGTCAGTCACGCAGTAGAAGTTGGGAACAGAGCAGCTGTGAAATCTGTCTATGTTATTATGCTCAGCGTCTTTTACATTTTGACTGCACAATTGTGAGCTTTTGTTATGCACAAAAACAACATTGTTTTATTTTATTTATAGAGCATCATTATTTAATAAATGCTCATAATTTATTTTTGAGTAATTTTTCATGTACATCTATGTTGTGTATGTTAATAAAAGTGCCTGTGTGACATCTGGGACACAGCTTTGACTAAGAACTCTCTATTTGTTCTTACTTTATTTCTTTAAAAAAAATATCGAGATATATATCTTATATCGCCATCCAGCTAAAAAATATCAAGATATGAATTTTGGGTCATATCGCCCAGCTCTACCTTGGATGTTCAGTGGTTGCAGTGGAGGATGTTTGTGCCTGCGGAAGTCTACCACCAGCTCCTTGGTTTTACTGACGTTGATCTGGAGGTAGTTCAGTCCACAAAGTCGTGGGTTAGTCCTCTGTACTCCTTGTCGTCCCCATCAGTGATGAGGCCGACTATTGCAGAGTCATCAGAGAACTTCTGCAGGAAGCACTGGGTGGAGTTGTGGGAGAAGTCTGCAGTGTAGATGGTGAAGAGAAATAATGGGTCCCCCGTACTGCAGACGACCCTGTCCGACACACAGCCCTGAGTCCTCACATACTGTGGTCGGTCGGTGAGGTAGTCCAAAATCCAGGTAGTGAGGTGATGGTCCACTCCTGAGTTCTCCAGCTTGTCCTTCAGAACCGAGGGAAGAATAGTGTTGAAGGCACTGCCTCTGCAGTATGCAAACAAAAGCTGAGCTCACATTTTGAGTGTCTAAACAAACAATGAAGGACTTAACATTTGACCAGAAAAGAAGCATGATTTCAAAATTAGAGGTCTACATGGTAAAGTTCTACAGCAGCGGTCCCCAACCTTTTTTCACGGACCGGCCTTTAAGGTTCGCGGATGAATACAACAAAATAAAACCAGTACCAAAAAAAAAGAAGATTTATTTAAACACACGGGAAAAAGACCCAGGAAAACCAAGTTAATGATAAAAATGATTAAAAAAAACCAAAAAACCGATAAAAACCAATAAAAACCCTGAAAACCATAAATTTCACACCTGAGCCTCAACTCTCGCGGCCCGGTACCAAACAACGGTTCATGGCCCGGGGGTTGGGGACTGCTGTTCTACAGTATGGACAAGATCAGCATAGCAGCTGGATCCACTTTGGTTTAGTGCAGAATGTGATAAGAAACTCGATCTCTGTTGAGTAATCCGGGCAAAGCTTCTCAGATCTCTGATGCTAAGATCGCTTCGTTAGGTTATCTTCCTTTGATTCGTTGTTTGTTCACTGATAACATCAGGCACATGTAAAGACCTCTCAGAGGACGTTGACATGATGGCAAAATGTAAAAAAAACAAACTCGTTTGCATGTTGGCTCCTTTTCATCTGCTATACAAATTATCCCCCCACAAAGATATTATGTACTCATATGAGGCAGCAGGCACTGTTGAATGTTTGTGTTTACCTTACAGATTTATACAATCATCTTTCCTACAAAGTTCTAACAATTTCAGTTGGACTGGGAACAGAAGATGGTTTGAATCTTTTACTGATTGCAATAGTTTATTTCCATGAAAGCAAACAACAGAGACACACATCATTCCCCCACAGCACCGGTGTTTATGAAACAAAGCCTGTGAGCTGGTTCAGGCCGTCACTTCAAGGCCTTTGCTATTCTCATATAACATAATCTTATGCTATATCTCCAAACAAGAAGATCAAACTTCCAAAACCACAGAATGGAAGAGTGAAAGTTTGGGTGTGGGAAAATGATTCCACTATTGTTTTCTTCAGTGTCACGTGCCAGTACAACGGCACAAATACTTAAACCGTTCTTCAACACAAATCAGTCATGTTGGTGACGGTGCTACAGCATCACAGATGGCCAGTTTGTTCTCCCCACTGACACCTAATGCTTGGTGAGACACATCATCAGTTCTAAGCATTATTTCTCAGTCTTGGTCAGAGGCTATTTTCTTGTATTTTAATATGAACAACATTTTCTGAGGCAGCACGGTGGCACGGTGGTTAGCACTGTTGCCGCACAGCAAGAAGGTCCTGAGTTCAATTCCACCATCAGGCCGGGTCTTTCTGTGTGGAGTTTGCATGTTCTCCCGTGTTTGCGTGGGTTCCCTCTGGGTACTCGGCTTCCTCCCACCGTCCAAAGACATGCAGCTTGTGGGGATAGGTTAATTGGATAATCCAAATTGTCACTAGGTGTGAATGTGCGAGTGAATGTGAGTGTGAATGGTTGTCTGTCCCTGTGTGTTGGCCCTGCGACAGACTGGCGACCTGTCCAGGGTGTACCCCGCCTCTCGCCCTATGACAGCTGGGATAGGCTCCAGCGCCCCCCGCGACCCTGAAAAGGATAAGCGGAAGTGAATGGATGGATGGATGGAACATTTTCTGAGATATGGATATTAACACAAGGGGCACCCTATTAGTGTAACTGGAAAATAATGCTTTTTACTGTTGATTTTTCAAGATACAAGACACAATTACACAACCCTCAGAAGAGTTTGGGTCCTGTCTCTGGCTACTCTTTTGCACCTCTTTTTCCTTTTATTTTTGTCTTCTTTTTCTGTTGTTATTAGTTTGGATTTGAGAATTAAACTTGCAATAATGATGCTCCGTTAGGTTAAGGTGCTAGAACTGCTCGGGTGAGTGTAGACAAAAGGCTATGGTTTGGGTTGAAATGTTAAAAACATCTTCTTTCATTTGCCCTTCTCAGCATTTTCTTTGTTGCCACACTTAGTCTTTCTTGGTCACCATGGTTACATGTTCAGCAATGATGACGAGTACAGTGACTCGCTTTAGTGAATGAAGAATCTGAACAAATGGGTTTAAGGTGACTCTGACACAGCCTGACCGAATGAGGAGTTAGGAGTGTGTCAGGGTTGGAACTGTTAGGTTTTCCTTTAAATTATTGTCGACACTCTACAATTGAAAGTGCCCTGAGATGATTATGAGAGATGTGAAGCAGGGCTGTGGATAGTATCGTGCAAAAGTTTGGACTGTCATTAAAGGACATCCCAAAGCTCTTCTTTGTTGTGTTCTCTCTCAAGATGATCCAACACTGCTTCTGTAATGTTGAGGTCCGGGATCCGGAGAGGCCGATCAATGACTGATAGTGGTGCACTGGCCGTTTGTTAGGGTTCACTGTCATGGTGTAAAAGGGACACCACATTTTGGCTAAAATGCAGGCCCAAACCATGCCTCCGCCATGTTTTACAGATTGTCACAAACACTCACTGTTGTACTTAATTATGCCGATTTAAGCCAAAGTTTTCAAATTTTGATTTATCACTCCATGCGACTGATTTTCATTTCTTGTGTAATCTGACACACCCCAGCCTTTTCTTCCTGTTTCCTGAGAGTTGCCCTTCCACTGAGACCATTTCTGATGAGGCTTTCAACCTAATAGCTCTTTCGATATTGCCTCATTGGTGCTAATAATGCCGTTTTAATCCTGTTATTTTTAGCCTTTTTTTGTAGGTTCAACTAAAGAATTGGGAACAAAATGTGCCTAAAGACACGATTCAAAATTGGTTCTTTGCTAAGTTGTGCCTCAGTGTTAACAAACAACCAAAACATTTCTCTAAAATGGTCTGGTGCAAGGACTAAACTGAAGATGAGTGAAAAAGCAGACAATGTCCAGTGCTCAAGATCAGTTTAGAAAAGCAAAAGAAAGTCTGACTCCTTGGTAGCAAAATCTAAAGAAGGTGGCTCCCACACAGACCTTTGGACAGCACTGTAAATAAAATTAAAACAGATTAATTTCCATATTATCTGACTAGCTAAACTGCTGTAATTGTGGTGGGTAATCTGGTGTCTCAACAAATGCCACTGCATGCGCCTGTGGAACCGCCGAGGAAAAGGCCACCAAGAAGAAAATATAACAACACCCTTGAGACAGCTGCCACGGTGGCAGAATATAATTTTGTTTTCATTTCACCTGCACATTAAATCTTTGTTTAGTCATTTGTGAATCACCATCACCTTTCACATATGGTGTCTAGCACTAAGAGCTTGGAAAGTCTGTCCAACATGGTCCACAGATGTTGATTTGAAGGGTCATTTGCTCTTGAGGTTCTATTAACACAAGCGTTTTAGTTGACTGACCCAGCAGTGATTTATGATCTTCTGGGAATTCCAGGAAATTGTGGTGAACATGTAATTGCTTGGGAACATTTTTAGCACCTCTCAGGTCACTGGACATTGTTGTCGGGTCATAGGTCTGGCAAACCAAATGGCACTTGGATCAAAAGGGTTGTTGGATTCTAGTGAAGCCACACCTACTTACATGCTGTCTACTAATGTATTCAGTCTAAGCAAAGCCCTAAACCCGACCGTAATTCATACAGAGAAAAAAAGAAACCTAGCCGCAGAGCGCAGAGCAGCTCTGCCTCTCCACCACCTCCATCCTCCTTATATATATTTCCACCAGGTGTCTGTCACACAAAGAGCTGCTCTGTGAAGCCGACCGTACCTGGGATAATTACACAGCAGCGCTTGCACAATGAACCTCTTTGTCCAGATCGTGTAGGTTTTGATGTATTCAAAGAAGTTTGAAATTAATCAAGAAAAGATCACACTTAAATTCAGTGCTTATAAGCTCATTGGGGTGTGTCAGTTTCATGTGGAGAAAAAAGACCACTAGCAATGTAACAGTGATAGTAGCACACAGGGTGGCTGCAACTTCTAAACTGTGTTTGCTGCAATACTTTGTTCTTGTCTTGGTCACAAAGCTTGCTGTCCACAGTATCTTTCATAGGTTAAACCACATTTGCAGAAGTACAACAGAGCAAAATGTTTTATATCAAAGATGTTGATGAGTGCACTCTGCGATGACAAAGTGTATTCTGTATGTAAAGAAATCAAACAACCATCCTTAAAACATTGCTAAGATAAAAAAAAAAAAGAGTTACTGTATGTTTCTAACTAACAGAGAAATCTGCTTTGGGTGCAACAGATTTTTAACTAATAAAAAACCACACAAGTTGTAAAACATCAAATCAGTTTTCAATTTAGGGCCAGCAGTATGTGCCCCTAGAAAGTCCTATTAAAGCAGGATTCACTTTTAAAATCCTATTAACTGGTTTAAAACACAAAACAGAATTTCCCAGAAAAATGTAACTGGACTCATCATTATTCAGACAACACTTTGTAACAAAACACAAAGTTATAAAAACAGGCCTTTTTTTAAGGTGATCTACCAGGATATTGTCACAGTCCGGGTGAGTGGCTGGAAAATTCCACTAGGCTCCCGAGTCACCTGCTCTCCACACCTGGAGCTGGTTTGAGGCAATCAGGCCTGGGAGATTTAAGCGGCACGTTGACGTTCCCTCACTGCCAGTTTGTCAACTACCTAACGTTGGTAACCATCTCTAACGAGTTGTGTTGTCATCGCTAAGTATTATACTCACCTTGTTTTCTTGTGCTACAGTTTCCTGGATTCACCACGACTCATACCTCTGGCTCTAGCTCAGCTCTTGGACTTCTGGATCATCTCACCACCTCCCTTTGGAAATCTCTCAGTGCCTCACCTGCCTGCCCTCCTGCCACCACTGTTTCCTGGAACCTGTGGAACTCACCCGGACTCGCATCTCCTTCCCACCGAAGCTTATCTCACTCTGTCTTCAAGTAAGCCATCAGTTTAGTTATACTTACCTTCTCCTGGACTCAATAGCCATTTCCACGCTAACACCTTTCTCCTCTCTCCTCAGTGTGACCACTAGACATTACCTGATTCGCTCCAGTGCCCCTTCCAGGCCCACGCCAAGTTCTCATCACGTCCAATGCCACGTTGTGTCAGTTCATGTTATCATTGTGCTTACATCTAGTCAAATAAAGGTTGTTAAAACTCTCTGCTGCCTCCACTCTGGGTTCTCTGCTCTTGGGTTCAGTTTTGGTACCAGCCATCAGCAGTTTTGACAGATATAGGCATTTCCTAGGACACATGGATGCAATCCGTTTACAAGTGTGTAGTCACAGAAACTGGCTTTTTAAGGTTCCTGGTAAGCTGACTTAATCTAAATCCATGCAGTTAATTCTTTAGAAATAATTTTACCAGAGAAGATTGTAATTACCTCTTGTAGTGTATGTTGCACCACAAATACGAATATTACAAAGGTGACTTCTAACCAAAAACATTATGATTTGGGAACAGTTTAATTGTCTTTGTATTAAATCATTGCATTCCTATAATATGCAACACGTAAGATATTGTTATACAGTCTTAAAGTTTGTCCATATAAAATATGGTAAAACAGGGATTATACTTTTCATGTCCATGATTCCAGTAGTTCTACTCGGGTCCCAGTGATGTAAATTTCATCACGAGACTGTTAGTGTGAGGGTTTGTGTGGATGTGTACATACCTACCTGGTCTGTGGTAAATTTACATTACAATGCACCAACTATGCATGCTACCTTGGCAGTGGACAAGCAGACATCAAGGAAACATAACAGCAATAACTACTCGGCTATCTGTGAGTGTAATCTAGGCTTCAGACTTTTTGTTGAATTCAAGTGCCTGTAAAGCTGCTGACAGCCCTAATATCAATGATGGTAAGAAGTGAACCACCAGTTGTCTCAGTTCCAAAACAAATAAGCAAATATTATTTTACCAAACATCTTCTGATTGCTTCCACGGCACCCTTTTAAGTCTTCCTCCCAGCATGGAATAACACATCAACTCCATTCATGTGATGACTGATATTATAAATGAAAAATTGTTACTGTACACAACATCTGACTTTAGGAGAGGAAAATATGACATTACTCAAAAGAAGAAAAAGTGTTTTTCTGGTGTCTCATGACAGCAGACAGCTGGACCTCACATTGGATCTTATTATTTCAACCCCATTCAATACACAACATGCATTTTTCACAAACCTTGGACGGTGTTCACAAGGCACCGCCTCATCAGTCTTGCGCTCATGCTGTAAATGACCACAATCTACAACTTTTGCATTTGGTATCTTGTGTTTGACTGGTTTGACAACAGATGCAGTAGTACTCTCATGATTAACATGAAACTACTTGCATGGCTGTGAATGGTAAATGTCACACAATCAAAGGCAACAATTACAATCAGTCATGTAGCAAAAAAGAGCATATCTTCAGTTTTTTTGGCCTTTCCATGTGAGAAAAGAGGCTGCATGTGTGTGAAGCTAACTGAAACAGATGTGAATCAGGTGTAATCTCAGCAAACAGGGAAGTGAAATGTGGCTTTGCATGTAAATTGGGTTACTCTTCATTGGCTCAAATATTAACTGTAATGGTTTGTGCATGCTCAAACGTTTAAAGGTCCAAATGCTTTATCGAGACTCTGTCATAAGCAGATTCCAAGTCTTCAAGAGAAACGATGATGGTAAAAACAATTACACAAGAGAATGTGTTGCAGGAAAGGTATTCGTAGTATTTTTTTCTCAAATCTTTTAACGTCTAAGTTGGTGGTCAGTGTCACTGATTTCTAATTCCAGTGGTAAATTGTCATAATCATCAACACGTGAGAATTTCATGTTAAAAGTGTATCAGAAAAGGGAAACATATTGTTTGTATCAGAATTAACAGCCCCCTGGATTTTTCTGGAGCTCAGGCAGGTCCACTGGTAGATGTCCAAACCGCAACTTTGAGAGGTTTTCCATTGGAATTCATATCAGATCTGTCAGGAGGCCTCTAGACTGGAACCCCAGTGCTTAGCGTCCTGAAGCCTATTTGCAAATTACCTCCTTCACCAGTCGAGTGTAGAATAACACATAGCGGCCAGCCATCTGTCCAAGACCAAGCTCCCTGGGTCAGCTACTGCAAGGAGAAGGGATACGGGGCAGGACTAAGGAGGGTGTCAAATCTGGCTAACCAAACCCTATTGATATGAAACCTGTTGCTGCTTTTACAGTCACCCACTGGTGTCCCATTTCTCTTATTATGGGTGTTTTTTGAAGGAAGTGTCCAGAGTTGTTAGCAGTAGACTTTCTTTTACTGGTTTTTGACATCCGGGTATAATAAAGCAGACCATAGGAGACTTGAGTGTGTGTCCGTGTTCTAAATTTGCATGATGAATGGTGGCAGTGGCTGAGTGTGACAGGTTGCCTGCTATAATGGGTCTCTGAGGAACCTAATCAGCCATTCCCACTGCACTAAGGATAAATAATAAGCTGGTCAACTCTACTCTAAGGGGGTCCAGCCACAAAACAGCTGACTGATGGCACTTTTGCAAAAAATACTAAGAACTCTAAAGAATTACATTGATAAAAAATATATAGAGAGAGAGCACACAAACCAAGACCTCAATTCAGTTTGCAAGTCAACATTTTAGAGTACACAGGCATGGATTTGCAAGTACAGAAAAAGACTTCAGCAGAAGGGAAGACAGAATCATGAGGGTAATTATTTAAGCGAGAGAATGATTGCTGTGCTGTGTTGCTTAAAGTATGGCTGCAGTAAACTGCAGAGGAAGGAAGCCGGTTTCTACTGGCCAACATATCTCATTAATTCACTTGTCAAGTGTATGTACAATATGAGCTAATAAAATGAGAAACAGCGCAACTGAAAAAAAAAACCCATGAAAACTTTTTATTAGCTCATTGAGGTCTGAGGTCAAAGCTCTATGGCTGCATCTCAACCAATCCCTCACATCCTCTTGTCACACCACCTGCCACACCAACCTTTTGCATGTTCAGCCTTGTTTTCTCCTGCTTGACTAATCCTGTCACTCTAAATCTTAACAAAGGCACAATGAAGCTTCTTCCGACCTTCTCCATGCTTCTCCATCAACACTCTCAAACCAAACATTGCATCTGTAGTGCTCTTTCTTGGCATGAAGTCATATCAGTAGTAATAGTTACTACAGCTTCTCACAGCACCCTTGTTCTTGAAAACTTTTCTTTCTTAGGAATCCTCTCACTTTTGATGAGTAAATGAAACAGTCTAAAAAGTTCATTGCCCTCTCCCACAGACAAACCAGTCACCTTTCCACTCTTCATGTTCTTCGTGGTTGGCCTCATTTCTTTCTTACTAATCCTCTGCACTTACTAATTCACTAATTTTCCTCCATCAGTTCTGTTCTCTTCTCTAACATACTCTTTCCATGTTCTGAACTCATTCTCTTCACTCGTGATTACATTTCCATCTCTATTCTTAATCACCCTATCCTGCTGCTCATCCTTTCCATTGTGATCTCTCCTTCTAGCCAATTAATTCAAGTCTGTTTCTCCTTTCTTAGTGTCCGGTCTTGCATACAACTCATTATGAGCCTTTTCCTTTTCCTTTGCCACCTCTCTGTTTGCTGTATGCCCAGCCTCCAGTACTCCTGTCTACTTTCTTCATCTCCCTGACTATCAACCTTTTTCTTTATCATCTTCTTCCTTTGAGTGCTTTCCTGTATTTCGTCATTCCATCGCTATGTCCACCTGTCATCTTTGCTTTGGCCAGAGAATACACCAAACACCTTCTTGGCAGCATCCCTCCCCATTTCATTTCATTTCCCAGTCATCTGGTAACACTCCACTTCATCCCAGAGCCTGTCTCAAAAGCATACGTCATGTTGGCAGAAGCTTCTGGAGATAAATTGCGACATATAATTGTAAGTGTCCTGTCAACAGCGATTATTATAAATACCCGAACTTCAGGGGATGAAAATGTGCTTTATGATTTGTTGTTCAGCATTTTGCTTTTCAGATAATATAAGGTACACTTCGTCTAAGACTGTTACGGCTGTAGCAGGGCCTCCTCCTTTAGTTGCCCTTGTGTGGGTGTGTCCCTCTGTCTCTGCCACCGTTTTTGGTACAGCTGACTCCCACCAGCAATTAGAAGTATTTAAGGCCAGGGAAAGGTGAGCTCCAGGGCCATATCTCATTATGTAATAGATGTTGAAAAAAATTGGTGGACAAAGCATAACAATATTTCTTTTTCTGAGACTGTGGCTGATTTAACTTTAGTTTCTTATATGCTCTAGGCAAGTCAAACATTGATCAACAATTATGTGTCTTCATGCTCTCTAGTTCTACAGCCTTCGCCACAGCATACATGTGCATATATGTCACTTTCTATTTGAACTGTCAGCATTCATCCTGCAAGTCATGATGTTCCAGCTCCAATGTACATCTTTTGCACCCATTCTCAAATTAGATTGGGTGCCACCAACAGCTTAGGCACGTAAAAAAACATAGCTGAGACTTAAAGTTACAGATTCTCCATTGACAGTCACCAAGTGGGTGTTTATTGGTGTTTACATACTGTGATTACTTTGTAATGTTTGATTCATTAGGACCACACTATGTAATGGAGGAAGGAGAAATCAGGAGATCAGTGGAGCCTTTGTTTAAGTGGGGTGGCTCTACTCCAGTGACAAGGCTACACTACGCTAGACAGATGGGAAACCTGCCCAGTTGTAGAGGCTTAGCAATTTGCGTCATGAATCACTCGGTGAAAGAACTTCTGTTTCATGACTCAGATACTGGACAGAAATGCACAATGCTAAGGCAGTCAGATACAAAAGGATGACGCATAAGACTAGTTGCAGGTTGGCCGGCAGATGTAAATAAAATATACACAAATAAAGAGACTTGGAACAAGAAAACAATGACAGAAGAATAAAGCCAATCTGGCAAAACATTAGTTAAGAGGAGCTTGTAAATATATTGAGGGGCTGATTAGGTGGAAACAGGTGAGATGGAAAGTAATTAAGATCAGGTCATCTTACTGGAAGGAAAGCAGCTCAAGGGTATTGGCAGGGTTGGAAATAACAATGAAGTAATGAAGTGAAAAGACAAAGGCATAGCAGAATGACTGAGTGCAAGAATATCACTAAATTAAGACTCGAGCTGCCTTCTGAAACTCTATTAATATTACTTAGTTTGTTCTGATGGGGTGCTGAGCTGGAGGAAAGACACCACTTCTTATCTATGAATACACAAAACTATCACCTATCATGTTAGTGCAAATTACTACAATCTGTTTTGGCACAAACACAAATGTTGGCAAATGAAGACACAATACATTTGAACTTATCCTGCAGAATGTGCAGCAGAATGTTGAAAAAAATAATAACTTGCAAATCACCTCTCAGTGGATATTAGGTAGAATAAACAAAGTCTAGGGTGCATATAAGTAAAAACTGTTCCAGGTAAAGAGCTTCTGGCAGCAGCAGCAGTGGCAGTAAATAAGAAACACATCTGCATTCAGATTGGATGTGAGCATAAAGACGTCAAACTGGCTTCCAAATCACTGTAATTAAATGTGATGTTTGTGGTGAACTGGCTGACAGTTAATACAGCAGAAAGACGTGTGACTTTGAATATCCTTCCAGAAAAGATTCACAATAGTTATTAAGAGCGAGTCACTGTGTGGTTACCGTGTCCTGTTACACCCTTCTGAACAGAATCTCATCTGTCACTAAAAATAGTACTGCCTCCATACAGCACTCTTATTCAACTATGGAAGAACAGAAAGGGAAATTACATGTATGACATAACTGTGACAAAAGTACCCAAAAAGTAAATAGATGATAAGGCAAGCTTGCACATTTGGATCTGCAGCTTTTTCTTCAAAGGTACAGTATCAACAGTGTTCCCACATCGCAAGTCTAGGGCTGCTTATGGACCTCTTGCAGTTGACTCTAAATTAAACTTGTGCCAAGAATCAAGTAAAGAAAGTGTTTAGCAATGACATACAGAAAAGAAAACAGTTGATAAAACAGAATCTTCCCAGTTTTGTTAACCTATTGATCCCCTATCTAACGAGCGCTGCAGTGGATTAGTAGCGCTGTTGGTTTAGGCGACCGAGGACCGCCGCTATAGCTATCAGCATGTGTTAAATCACCTGGAATCACCCGGGTCAGATGAGTAATTCCTTTTTATCATGCTGCTGCACAGCAATGAGTTTAGAGCCCACACTGGCTCACACACCACTCACCGATAAATATTATCCCACGGAGTCCTTTCCTCTAAGCCTGTGAGCCGAACATGTGATGGTCTGAGTGGAAATCCAGCTGTGTGGGGAAGAGCCTGTTGTTTTGACAATACACTACTGGATCTTCCCATCTTGTCTCTTTCTCTGGAACTAATCAATCCTGACATCTCGATATGCACAGACCGCACCTGCTTCCTCCTTCGCCTCCACACAGACAACACACGCACACATTTGTGCAGTCGTAGTAGAGCTCTAAAAAAATATGGTATTATTACAGCTTGAGCATTTGGGGAAGAGGTAAGACAAAGTACATTGTGTCAGTGTAGAAATAAAAAACGATACCATTTCCTCAGATGTGTGAGTTTAGAAAGCCTCAGGGATTTCTTTGTTAATAGCTCTCTGTATGTCTTCAGAGGTGGCCATTTGCGGGAGATGGGGATCTGGGTTGTGTCTCAGACTCCTTTTTTCTGCATACATTGTCCACCTGCACAAGCACACATAACCAGCCATGCAAGATCGCATACACGCAGGCATGAATGTGTGTTCACTGCAGTAGCTGGTATCTATAGGGATAAAGTCTATGCCCTGTTGGAGTGGATCAACAACTAGCAGTTATTAGTTACAACTCCTTAGGGTTTTGGAGGATTGTGTGAGACGTGGCACTGAAAATGTAAATTTGAGTTGTGGGAATCACGCGCATCAGCAACTTCAGTTTTAAACTTTTAATAACACACAGTGTCATAGTGCCTTGTCAGTATGCTAGTGTGAAAGCTAAAGCTGAATGTAAAGCACTGTAAGTGTTGAAAAGAAGATTTATGGCGTGGACGACAGAGAACCACCCGATGTGCTCATTTCCTGCGGAGTGCCAGAGCACTCTGTACGCTAATTTCAGTGATAACATCAAAAACTCATTCCACTTGGATATTATTACACTGCATGCATACATGCATGAAATCCAAAAAGTGAAGGATTTGACAATGTCACTTTGATGAATGTTTTGTCATTTAATACTAAATGAATGTAGTAGAAAGGATAATTTGGGGACAAACTTGCAATTTTGTGTGAGGAGAATATTAATCGAATGTTTTATAGCATTATGTTCTTATGTGGCAAAGAGAAAAGAACAAATCATTGCTGAATATTATGTCTCTTCGAGCATGCTGTCCACTCATGGTTTGCTCACTTGGTGCTTTCTGGACACATTAGAGAAAAACCAAGTACCGCATTTTCCGCACTATAAGGGGCACTTAAAATCCTTTAGTTTGCACAAAAATTGACAGTGCGCCTTATGTTTGAACTCTGGTTGTACTTACTGACCTCAAACCAATTTTATGTGGTACACAGCGCTCAAAAATCTGTCAAAAATGTTTTAGTACGACTTTGCTAAGCTACGAAGCTGCACTGCTTGATGGATTGTCGAAGCATTATGGCTGCCGTAGTCAGCAGCCTCGCGGAGTAATCTGGGTCCTAAACTCTGTCTGCTTCAGGTCCCAAAGTCAAACGAACACTGCGGCATCAATGAGAGTTAAAAACTGTCTGAATTCTTTCATCTTTAATAAAATGATCAATGTTGCTGCTTTACCAGGTGTAACAATTAAGTTTAACATCCAGGCATCCATGAAAACAGAATTTATTACATTTAAAAGAGTTAGAAGTTAGCAGGAAGTTAGCTCGCTAGCTTCCACCTAAACATGATATAGCATGTTCTGACTGAGAGATGTCTGAAAAAATTCAAGTGTACAGCTCTGCTATCACTTCCAACATAAATGAAGACAGAAAACTAAACAGCAGTGACGTTTGTAGGGTTACTGAAGTTGGGCTAGCTGGTATATAATGATGTGCTACGTGATCGCTAGCGACACAGCTATGTTAGCATAACATAAACACAGTGAAGCTGGAGGATGAACGCTAACTTTTTCCGCTTGATAAAAGTTAACATGAGGGTTCCCGATGGTTAGGGGCAAATACAATCGCATGGCAGGATGCTGTAAACGGACCAAACTTCAGTCAGGAGAACAACTGAGATAATCCATCCACAATACGAGGTTAGTCATTAATATACTGCAACAACATGGGAATAGAGCAGCTGCCAGAGAATTCAACATTAATGAATCAATGGTACAGAAGTAAAGGAAGCAAGAAGAATGAGATGAGTAAAGTTTGACTTATCTGACTGTTTTGTTTTGCTTAATGCACCTTATGGTCCGAAAAATACAGTAAATAAAACTACAGCCGACGGAGTCTACAGACATGCTGGGGACTCTGTATGACTGTGCATATGCTGTAATCATTATATCAGCAGAATGCAAAAACCCGTAAAAAGGTGGTTTTAGTGCCAATCATCCTATTAACTGCTTTTGTTCTACAAACTATGAAAACTCAGGTGAAGAAGTTTTTTAAAGTAATCTGCATACTTTACCATATTTCGTTTTACCGCTTTGCGTTTAGGAACAGTAGCTCCTGTATAAACAGCTGCAGTACAACATGTGCTGTAAAATGCCAAAGAAAGACAATTTCCTTTCTGGACATCAAAACGCTTCAATAATATGAGGCAAAATCTAGATCTCATGGAGGAGCTTCATCCTAATGCCTCTTCTATCAAATAATAACAGTGGGTATTGGGTCCAGAGGGGAAGACTTCTCTGCATCACGCACAGTGAACCACTCTAAACAAGCTTGGTCGGGTGCTGTGAGCGCCTGGCTCAGGTGCTTGAGATCAAAGTAGCGATAGTCCATCGGCACATACCACGAAATGTTTGCTTGATAACAGCAGGCAGATTTTCCAGATCACAGCATAATAAAATGAATTCCTTTCTCCCAGTTTGAACAGTTGGAGAGTGCAAGAGGTCATATCAAGCAATGAAGTGCACTAAAGTCATAAGAGCAGAAGTCATATGACTCTGATTTCTTTGGGGCCAGGCTTGAGACAATCCTTTATCTCTTACAATGAGAGAAATGTGGAGCGTATAAAAGAAGCAGGGAAACCATTTTTACATCTAATTAAATATAAAAGCAATTCTGACATACATTGTTAAAGAAATGTCGCTTTTAGCATGAAATATAAATCAGTTCTGTATAATTTATACTACGGCCATGTCACTTTATATCAGTCTAAAATTCTTGATTGAAATCAATTTGCAGGGTTTTTTGCACCACATAATGACATTGTCAGTGATTTGGCCTTGTTGGTACCACAGTCATCCAAGCTGCAAAGTACTAATGAGAACTTGCACTATTATGTGCTTGCATAAACACCCACGTGTTGAGAGCTTTAAAGGCAGACGAGAACCCAGAAACACTACTGTTTGCTTAAAGGCCACTGACACAGAAATCCAAAGTTATGTGCTCACTGTGTGTCTTCTTACCTCATTTTAGGAACGCTAGCTTAAGTGTTTTGGCAACACTAACACAAGTGAGGAGAGAATTTCATTCTACAGTGCAGGTGCTTTTACCTGGATTCAGGTGCATTACTACAGTGAACATGTCTTAACCTGGCAGCTTTAACTCTAGACTTTTCACATCTTTCAGATGTTCGGTACAGATTAAAGACTAGGGTTTACTGTGGCTTGTGAAGTATTTTCTCCACAAGCCTAGAGACAAAAAGGTTTAACAACTATGACTAAAAATTATATGGCATGTGCTTTATAAATAAACTTGAACTTGACAAGTGAGGAGAGAATTTCATTCTACAGTGCAGGTGCACAACCTGGATTCAGGTGCATTACTACAGTGAACATGTCTTAACCCACTTTAACTCTAGACTTTTACATCTTTCAGACGAGTGCACAGGGTTTACTCTTAAGTATTTTGAGACAAAAAACAACTATGACTAAAAAAATGGCATGAAATAATTAATAAGCACATTTAAACAATTATTAAACATTATTTATTTTAGCTAGCTCACTTGTTCAAACCTACTGAAAATTCAGTGCCTGGACCTGGATATTTTTATGCTACTTTCTAGTCATAATCTGTCCATTTCCCTTTTTTCCATCCGTCCGTTCTCTTTTGCTTATGCTTGTCAGGATGTGGGGGGGGGGGGCTATCCCAGCTACCACAGGGTACACCCTGGACAGGTCGCCAGTCTCTCACAGGGCTAAAACATAGAGACAGACTCACATTCACACCTATGGACAATATAGAATTACCAATTAACCTAACCACACTAAGTGCACACTAAGAACCCACGCAAACACGGGGGAGAACGTGTAAACTCCACAGACCCTGGCCAGGTGTGAGGCAACAGTGCTAATCACCGCGCCACCATGCTGCCCCTATTTTATTATTATTCCCTTCCTTTATTACCACTGGTATGATCAGAAGTTCAAGTTTGCCTTGTTTTAATGTCTGCATGAAAATCTACTTGTCTGGTTGCAGACTCTACTGGAAACACGGCATTCCCTATTTTAGGGAATGGTAACTATGTGAACTGACGTGTAATTTCACGGTTAGCAAGCTATGGGAAAACATTCAAATGCCTACCGTTTCATATAGCAATAAATAAAACTACATCGCATTTGTGGCTTGACTCCACAACCCAACAAACTGTCAAATTTTGCTATTTGATGCAGAGATTAAGTGAAGCGCACCTGTGTTATGAGAAGAAGAGGCAAACTGGACTGGACAGTGCAAGCAGCGTCCACGCATTCCAGCTCGATAAGGAAATCTGGGCACCATGGTGAGCTCGGTTCATGGATGCAGACCTTCCAAGCAGAACATGTGAGAAACATCACAAGGCAGACTGCTTCGTTCACAGGGAAGGGCCATTTACTTGTCAACGGGGTCTGAATTGTGGGACGGGTGGAATCGAAACACACCGACCATATGTGGCTCCACACTGCTACCCCTTCCATATGGGAATATTTACATGTCTCCTTTGTTGTACAAAGATCAAAGCAGAGGAAATTCATTTGAGTTGATTTTATGACACATTTTAGCAAATTTACAGGGGGCAACTTTATATACCCTGTAAAAGCTGTTCCACAGCATGGAAGATCACCCCATTAAGTCTTAATACAACGGAAATTTGATGTTAAACTTGAGCTGTTGCTCCAAAGTGTGAGTGGCAAAACCTTAATATCAATCTGTGACCGACACTATCAGCAATAATGGCTGCAGAGGCACTCCTCAAAGCAGAACACCATAAATTTATTGTGGAAAAAAACAAACAAACAAACAAAAAATTAAGCAGACAAACAACCAAAACAAAGAAAAACACCACTGGGAAGAAAGGTCTACTCTGGCACATGGTTCATTTTATAATACAAAAAGGAGAAAAAATGGGGCTACAAAGCTTGATAATTTATACAAATACAACAACTTTCAAAAATAAGTTTTAATTTAGTAAACGCTCCGTGAACAAGTTTCTGCAATAGCCGGCCGCTTGAGATCCCTGAGCAGAGACACAGAGTGAAACATTTTTTTTCTCAAACACCTTCATTAAAACAAGTTGTCAGTGTTTCTTCATGAACACTTTATATATACATGTGATAATAACACGATATGTCTGATGTGTGTGACATACGGTGCTGGGAATTAATGTGAACTGTGAATCTTAGTGAAAATTTCACTGTCGCCATAATAGTTAAAAACAGAACGGTGTTATAGCATTATGACTGTAACAAATGACTTAAATTCAAAAAACAACGCTGCTCTGTATTTACCCACGATGGGCCACATAACTGGGTATTTACTCCATAATGACCACAGAAGTAAACATAACAGCTGTCGTTTCCTTCTTTTTACATCTAAAAACACAGTACCAGCTGGTTCTGCTGCTAGTTAACACAGAGCAATAACTTAAAATGAAATAAACAAAGGACACGGATAGCTGAGAGGTTTGTGACCAATAATAAACAAATTATTACAAAGATGGTACATGCTGATACCTCTGGGAAGGTGCTGTTTCACTTGCTGACAATAAACAAAACAAACAAATTACACAGAATATGTACAAATGAGACTGAAAGACTGACAATGTGAGAAATACTGTAATAATGTAAAAAGCCAAACTTGCTCAGTAACACAGAGTCAAATTTGTGTCTGGCTACTTTTTTGCTGCTTTTGATGATTTTTTTTGATACTATACACAATGTAGGTATATATTAGAATTAATTTATACACACACACACTAAACTTACTTATATCAACATAAAGGCATTAAAATATTTCCCTCAAATGCACCATGACTGTGCATTGTTCTGTGGTTAAAAGGTGTGCATCAGCATAGTTTTTGTATTTGGTTAGAAGAACTCCTTCATCTGCTTAAGGTCCTTACACACTCTTCTATAAAAGCTTCGGGCATGTAGCAAGGCGGTGTACCTGAATCTACAGTACCTACCTATTTTTTGTCTGTTACTTCCACAGGAAGGTAGCTTAACATTTCTATGTATAGTTTCTTAACTGCCATGGTGACTTCTTAACCAAAGCAGAGAAGATCTGTAATGATAAAAACACTTCCTGCTACACTCATGAAAAAGATATTACACCTTTTAAGTCATTATAATGCAAATTTTCCTCCACTTTTTGAGCTTACCTGCCAAAATATGCTGGGTTTTGCAAAGCGGAACGTTTGCAGAGGCTACCGTTGTGCTGCAATGGCTAACAAATTAAATTCCCTTTTTCAAGTTGTCACCGAATATTAGGAAAGTGCTACAAATGGTTTGTAATAATAGCAAAGTGTGTATATTCTAATGAACAAATTTCATCACCGAGACTATGAATCGGTACACAAGCTGGAGATTTGAGATGAGTTGATTTTGAATGTTGTTAGTTCTTCATGTACTGTCTTCATGATCAAAGCGGAGTATCTGGTCAAACCAAGAACTTCATTTAATGATGATGGAAACTACCTGCTCCCCCCCAGTGCAGCGTTATGAGATTCTTTCCTCTCTTTTATCTCTAATATTAAATTTTACCCAGTTCAACAATTCTTTTTGAGAAACTTTTGAGCAGAATTGCTTAGTTTAAGTATAATTCATCTCAAATGTTAAAGGATGTACCTGGTCTTACTTCAAGTGCTTTTGTTATGAAGGAAAGAAAAGCCTTAATTTTGAAAAAAGTACTTAAAAGTCCAAATACCACATAACGTCTGCCAAACTGTGAGCAATGATTCTGAGGAAAGCTGCTGGCCTGAGGTGTATGCGAAGCTCAGGAGTCATTAGGAGAGCTGTGTGGTACAGTCACGGCCTCTGTGAGCAAACATTCTCCCTGAGTCTCTTCCATCTTTCCTGGATGAGAAGAGCAAATGAGGAGCATGTAGGCTGTCCTTTTCCCAGGTCTGGTGTGCAGATGGCGAGTAGGCGGGGTCTCTTGAGCTCAGGGGCTTGTGGTCCTCAAGCCCTGTTTCTCCATGATGTTCCACAGCTTACGCAAATTGGACTGGGTGATGGCATCATCTGGTTTTAGTTGAAGTGCTCGGAGGTAATTGGCTTCAGCTTCTTGCAGCTTCCCATTGAGGTGGAGGATTGCCCCAAGATTCATCAAAGCTGCAGGGTACTGAAATTTAAGAAGAAAAAAGAGAGCGAACTTAGTTATTTTAGGGTAAGACCAATTGGATTCAGAGATTAAGCTTAAAAGACAATGCAACAGTTTATAACCTAGTACAGTTGGTACTAGCATACGGGAGCTAACCTACACATAAGGACAGTGTTTTAGCTAGAGACATGTTTTAATAAAAAATTCAAATTTTACTACATCCATGGGCTGATAAATAATGCACATAAAGTCCATCTGTTCACACTTTGGGATGTACATAATTTAATGGAAATGGAAAAAATGAGTAACAGTAACTTGTTTCTTATGACAAAAGCAAGAGAAAATGCCCGAGGTGAGGCTTAAATAAAGAAAGTAGTTTTTCATCACATGATGATTTAACACAGTGGTTTGTGTTCGTCTGATCACCCAGACCCTGTTTGGAGTTTGGTAACCATGCTGCTTTGCATGTCTCTGTGTCTTGTCTGTGGCCATAGATGTCAGGGCGGGCGACCGCGACTTTGAAGTGGGTTGAGATGAATATACTGTTTATTCCCGTTAGTGCCGAGGGGCAAAATCATCAGCGGTGCAATGAGTGAGTCATGAGGACCAAACTACAGGAAATGTGTCTGGGGTGCAATCATGTCAGAAGCATGGGATATCCAGGGCTAGGGAAGGGCCACATCTGATCACTATTTCAGTTTGAAATGTGAAAAACAAGTCTAATCGTGTAGTGAGGCTACTGCTGCGGACTATTGTGATTTCTATCATTGTAATTCCTAGGATACAAGGATGTTAAAATTAAAAAAAGAAAGAAAACTTTTTTACTAAAACAATCATCACATCCACCAGTTACTTAAAACAGTGCATGATTATGATATTTCAAGAGGTGAACAATTTCTTTTGGTCCATTAGGTAACCCAAAGTATTTCTCTTGTTGAAAAAGCGAATGGAGAAATCATAATAGAGGAAAACTGAACAGATAACACTCTGAATCTATATCAAGATATAAGAAACTTTCCAAACAAACAACCCCAGATGAATAAATGAACAGTTTACATTCTTATATTAATGTGAATCTGGAGTTTAAGCTTCACACTTTTAAGCACAGAAGCTCTCCTAAGAGTGTTGGCCTTTGTCTCATATATTCCCAACTACGAGGAATTATGTGAACGGCGCCGTTTGCTGGACTGTTCGCTTACAAAACATTTCACTGTTTTTCCAGTGCCAGGGTAGGATGAGTGATGCTCCATGCATGATTTCCATTTTAATGGGAAGGAGAGTGCTTTTCTCTTTGGCAGAATTCAACCAGTATAGTCCAACTATGCCACTGTCCCCTTGAGAGAAAACCATTTTCTGCTGTAAACACACAAAATGTAAAACATAGAACACATGCCTGGCCCAAAGGAAGGACTGACACGACCAACACCTCTACTGTAGCTCGTTGGAGAGGATCTTTTTTTAATTTAAAGCATCCTGGCAAAACTAAATTTGTTCTGCTAGCAGCCAGGGTTCTTGAATTTAATGGTTGGGGTAATTCTGAGGCTGGTCGCACTTTAAATGACCTTCTTTTTGACCCATCATTGGATGTTTAAACCACAGAATAACCGTCAGGCTTCAGTTTACAAGTTGGTGCATTTTAAAAGTCAGAAAATTGTGAGTCAAAGTATTTTTTCTTATACAGATGGACACAGTTGAAAGTAAAAGTGAGAGGGTGACACATAAATAGAGCCACAATCTATTGATGTGTTGTGTGTTAACAAAAAACCCCAAAATGTCATTGCCCCTGTCTCTGTCTGATACATGTGTGAGTTCACAGAAGCAGGTGGGCAGTAAGCCTTTAACAAACAAACTCTGTCCAGCCGAAGTCAGGGTTTGAATGGATGGGATCCTGGAGAATAGAAGTAAATGTTTTCCAGAAAGCTAACAAAGCTTGTATTCACACTTTTTACCGCTCCCCAGGACACTTACTGATGAGTGGTGTAACATGTGAAACACTGTGCAGTGACTCCTGGGTAGAAAATCCACAGAGTGCTGGTTTTCTTCTTAGCACAGCTGCAGCATAGCTTCAAAGATTGCTCTTTTCACCCATGCACAACTTAGCAATCCCTGAATTTTGTTTCCCTCCTAAGGTCTACCCTGCAGACTCAAAGCTAAAGACTACTAAAAGCCTTTGCTTCTCCCCCTTCTTCATATATCTAAGCCGTTTGTGATTTATACCCCCGTTTCTGCATTCTTCCTAGCCCTTGCAACACACTGCAGAACACTGGCTTGTCAAAAGCTTTTATTTTTTTCTCATTTCCTGCTGCTCTGTAACCTCTCCGCCTCCCCACCCTTGCTGAAATCGGCATGCAGGAGCAGAGGCATGTCCAGATGCAGAGCATATTAGCCTAGACTGTAAAGCAACATATGCTACAGAGGTTGTGAATGTTCAGTGTAAAACCAGGTGTTGAATGACCTGGCTGTAATGACTTTAAATAGCCATTTAAGCAAAGACTATCAATATAAAGTTGGAGACTTTGAAAGGGCAGATGTCATAGGTTATAGAGAGCGACTGATGCTAAGCAAGCATCCAACCGGATTTAGTTTATCTAGATTGAGGGAATTGTAGGACTGAAGGATTAAATCCTTTGAATGGAAGGAAGTGTCCTCTCTCACTCAAAGCAAGCAGACATATGTGCCTAATATAAAACACCAGGGCCTTTGGAGAGCAAAGAGTCAAGTCGCAGTAAAGCATGAAATGACAAATGAAGATAGACAGTGTACATGGCTTAAGTCAAATCACATTGGAAAGAACAAAGGATAAAGGTAAAGAAGATGGATGAAGATGCTAAATTATAATAATGCCTCAGCTGTAAAGCAACACAAATAACAAAAAGTTTCCCAAAAAATGGACCCAACAGGGGCAAAACAGTGTCTCTGCATGTGGACGAGGACTACGGAGTACACGAACATCTCAAGACTTTAATTTATAGACGAACTGAACAACACTGACACAGAAATGGGGTTTTTTTTGCATTTCATACACTCTTCAAACAGTTTGAAGAAAAACTTGTTAACTCCAAACTGGCTGTAGTTGTGTATGTAAGAGTCCCTTATGGATTAATTACAAGATCCTGATGGGAGTCTCCATGGTGATGTGTGTTTTGCTGTTCAAATGTATTAAATCACAAAATTGATGTGTTATCAATAATGAGTTTGTACTCTTTAAACCTTGCAGAACCCAGTTATGCTTTAAACACATGCACACGATTCTGCAAGGGTTGATTTCTTATCTAAAAGTACTCGGAAATCATCCCATCATATATCAAAAACTGCAATATTTGATGTACAATACCGACGGGATTCATTAAAAGCTATAAAGTGTATAATTTTTATTATTATTGTTGTTATTTAAAGAACAGTATTTCACATCTCCTCGTTCCTCACTTAGCTGGGGACACAGAGAAAGAGACTGCAGCTCTACCTCAGTCTATTGTCGGCAATGTGGAGCACAATAAGTGGCCTCTAAACATCTAATCAACGATGGCTGTGCATTTTGGGTGGAGGCAGTTGACAGTAATTATTTAGACATCAGAAAAAGTATCAGTGGGAATGGTCAGGGTTTTGAACAGTTAAGCTCTTTGAATTTCGTCATGTATGGAAAAAACATCTAATTCCTCTGTTATACTCAAGTTTTGGTTGCTCCATTTGTCATTATTTGTTTGCGTTATACCAGGGTTTATGTGGTCCTAACACTAGACTTTGCTTTGTCTGTATATCATTGTTCAGATATAGTTGATCATTAATCGCAAACTGATTTCTTTTAATCAAGACGCAGGAATAAACAGGGTGACCACATGCCAAACATACTTTGCTCCTTCTGTGACCCTCACTTAAACAACTTGACCCTCCCTGTCAGAGCTCTCAAAGACTGGATCCCATTCATTTTCAAGACGTCACCGTCCCCTGACTCAGTGTTATTATCATTATTCTTTTCATTCTGCTTACCCTGGCCTCTCCTTTGAAGTTGGTGATGGATGTTGGACAAGCAAATCTCTGGGCTTAGTAAAAACCTAGCATTCATCTGTCTGAGATCCATTGACAATGCATGGTGTTGTGCAAAAGCAGATCAGAGAGTAATAATACTGGAAAGCCACCCAGACTGCGATTGCGCATTGTCCATCAGAGTAAATAATAACGGGGGAAGATTAGCTAGCTGCGGTTTTACTCACGTTGGGTCTCAGGCTCGCTGCTTGTCCGTAATACTTCTCGGCTGCCTCATTTAGGCTGGCTTGTCTGCAAAAGGAAAACAGAGAGGCGGTCATTACTCATTTTTATTGCTGCTGGCTTCGGATGAGGCCTTGAACCCCTCGTGTTTACTAGCGCTCGAGGGTCAGTGAGAAAGTAACGCAGAGGAACAGCATGAGGGATGAGAAAAGCCAATCCAATCGCCCGTAGGCTTCTCGTTCGATAGCATCTTTCAATAACATCTGCGCCGAGCAGTGCACTGCAAGCACTTTCTGTTCTAATTGAACCTTGAGGTCAGGACTTCTAGTTCATTGCATATCAAGAAACCGAGGCTCATCTGGAATATTCACTGTACATATCTGTTTACATTTAGTCTGGAAAAATGTGGGTTGCAACACTTGATAGATATTGAGATAGTTAAACTGTGCAAACACCATTAAAACACAAACGTAATCATACCATCAATAAAAACCCCCAAACCAAAACAGGACAGCAGAGTGTACAGATCGAATGCTCCGAAATACGCTGCATATGCCAAACTGTGACAAAAAGGATTTTTGAGCAGATGGCTTGTCGGCATGAGTCCCTGGAACCAGAAACACACTGTTCCCGAGGACACGAAAACTACAGTTACAACACGGCTGTGCTGCATCATCTTCTTTCATAACCCACTGTACTATTGCACATAAACCGGTGGCTCCTCGTTATTAACTTTCTGGCATATCAGAAATCACCTTTATGACACACAGCTTTAGGCTGTGCACTTATGGTAACAATTGCCCAATTAAAAACAATTTAACACTGTAATAGTCAAGGACGGAGTCAACAGCGGCCGGCTGTGGAGCCCCTTAAGTCGGAATGATCAAAGGAAGCGAGGCTTTTATACCCACGCTTTCATTCAAGCTGTCGTACTTTATTATGAGATCGTCATCGGGGTAGTTCCAGAGAAAAGTCTGGACCTGCGTATACATCTATGTTTTGGTTTTGTGAAATCTTAATCCTTTAATTTTAACAGATGAAGGAGATGATTTATAATTCAGAGTTAGAAAAAAATAGCTATACCTTTATACATTTATTTTATATAGGAAAAAAAAATCCCCCAGAAAAACAATGCCAAGCGAACAGTCGTGCTCGTAGCTCTCAGAGGCTAAAGTTAGTCACAGTACTGGTTTTAACTAAATGCTAACGCTAACGGGTGTCTACATTAGTGAACATTCGGTGTCAGTCCATTCCACTTCACTTCAGCTTACACCATGAATAAGGAGATCATTGTGATACTATAGAAAAAAAAATCACCCCAGTCAGTAGTCGTTTCCTCTCAAGACTGTTTGTACAAAACTTGATGGTAGTTGTTGAGATATTCAAGTCTGTGACCACAGTGGGTCAACTGACTGACACTGCCAAAGTGTTGTAATTGGATCTTAAATGAGTTATACGTTGTGTTTGCTTATATATTCAGATATACAAAAGAATATGCTATGGCTGGGTTTCTCCCTTTTTTGTTTCAAAAAGAAGCATTTTACATTCCGACAGGGATCCAAACACCAACTTGAGTTGCTGAATTTGTCCTGAGATTATAAATGTGGCTTTCACATCCAACCACAACCATATGTTTGTTTGCCAGCATAATATTTAGAAAGCAGATCCTTCACAGAAGAAAAATGCACAAATCTAATTCCATAATATCATTATCACATTTATAAACACATTAAGAGAGGAGAACTGGAAAGCTGCCACACTGTAACCAGCAGAGCTACAGGACCTCCTAGAGCCGTCTGTGGGTTGTGAGAGCACTGTAGACAATGAAGGCCAACCACTGGAATAGGAGCTAGTGTAAGGCTATACCAGCACAGGAACTGGGAGAGAGGCTGATGAGAAAACGAGGCATTAATGAAATAAAAAAATAATAATAAAAAAAAAACCTTGAGAGGAATAAAAAATTCTTGACCATATTTAAAAACGAGTGATCTTGTTAATGATGCCATCTAAAAAGCAGAGATCACAACAAAGACAAATTCTGCTGTAAGCATGACATTGGACAGCAATTTCAACGCTTAGTTGCAGTCATCAAATATTTCACAAAATTTACATTTGGTCTCATAGTTGGCATGCTTAAGATTATGGCACGATAGCAACGTACAGTACTCAGTAATCTCGCAGATATGGTGTTTAATAAAATTACATTGGGCATATGGTTAGTTTGGGAATCTATGAGGTAAACTGCGAGTGGATAAAGTGCTTGTGTGTATTATAATGTTTGCTTTTCCCAGGGCTGCCTTTGGAAATCTACAGATTGTACTTTACTCTACGACTTCACAGTGTAATTTTTCACTTTCACTGGCATTTGACATGCTCATGGGAAGTACAAGCATGTACCTCTTGGCCTTACTATTGCCCAACTTTTCCTGTCCTACATTCGTAGTGAAAAAAATAAAAGAACTCTTAAAACGAAGCAGATGAAAATTATTAGTTTGAAAGCAAAATAGTCAGAACCAAAAGCCCAAAGGGGTAATAAACGACATTTGCAAATTTGAGAGCTACTGCTCCCCCTTTTAATCTCTTCCCCTCTCCTGTGCAGATTCACTTGTGTCCCCACCAACCGATGGGCTTTCCACATCTATGTCCAAGACAAACACATAAAGAACATGAGCTGTGGAGGGAGTGAGACCCCATGCCAAGCAGGCGGAGATGAGTTCAACTCGAGCGCTGCTTGATGCTCTCTTAGCTGCCAGGAGTCTGGACTCTGGAAGAGGCTCTCTATGCCTGAAACTGCTGGTGGTGAAGATACTACACGATCAGAGGAGGTACGCTGAACATAGCTGAGTGGGAGTGCACTGATGTACTCTTAAGCACAGTAACTTCGCAGATCTCTGGTGAGTCAAGCGAAGCACTTGTCCAAGAGTTATCTCTTTCTTTACAGCTGGCAGTCGTAGTTTTGACAAATATGCAGAGAGTTGCCCACGATGACTAATTAAACAAGGAAATCGCTACACTGGGTAATATAAAGTTGGAGGTTTATTCAGGGGGAGGGGGCACATAGCTGTATTTATACAATCCCACACATGGCTCTCATTCACAAACAACAGTTTGTGGGCTTTCCTACTTAGCCTCAACAGCTGAACTTTCCACTAATTTGTAATCATGCTTTCAAATATGAGCACCGGCCAGTGGTGGAAGACTGAGACAGAGTGGTATATGTAATTTGAGAGACAGCACTCTGAGATATATAGCAACACTACGCACTAAGATAAACCAGGAGTTCTAGAGCTGGCACTGCAGCAAGAGAAGAGGATTACAAAGTATAGCCAAGTAAATCACTGAGGCTGAGGAATGGTGTAAGCCCCTGGATAAAACGTGCAGACAGTAGACCTCCCTCTCTCATACACAGCTTTCTTTCTACTCAGCCACGGAAAACTGGGCCCACCCATCTCATCTAGGCAGAATAAAATACACGCAGTGTCTTTATGCATGCTCTTGCACTAAGGAAATCATCAAACCTGAAGAAAGAGAAAAAAATCACGCCAATCAAATACATACCTGAGCATGTGGGCTGCATTGAAGACCACATCAAATTCCCCACTGTCAAGGCGTGCAGCTGTCTTTGCCATCTCTGCTGCTTCAAGCAGCCGTGACTCTTCCAACAAAAACTGACCTGGCAGGGCAGAAGGGAACAGCACCATTATTAAAACACTTTGGGATCCCCACAGGGGCACGTAGGGATACACGGCCTCGCAGTGTTTCTTTTGGCCTAGGCAGAGGGACAGACTAGTCTGCCCTTGTGACAATATGATGAAACATTAAATATAAGTGCAGCATAAAATCTCTCCTTGGCCATCTTTCAGACTCATTTGTTCAGATTATCAGCCTTGATAGATCTGTTCCTTTTGGATGAAAATGTTTTCAGCAGGAGGGCTATGTCTTATTACGGGTGCGCCTGCCTTGCAGTTAACCTCTGTGGACCAGCCTAATAAGAGGGGATTATAGGAGCCTGACAAGGCCGTGAAGTGCGGGGTGGACCCCTCGGTAAGAGCCAGGTTTAGGGGGAATTAATACACTGTTGATTTTGGTAAGGTCCACTGCTGTGCCAGGATGCTAAACCACCAAGTGAACCCAAGCGCATTTTTTTAATAACTGTGGATGAAACTGGAGCATTTAGTACAGGACAAGGCAAGAGCTATATTTTAAGTGAGTTTTTAGGCTGCAACTGTGCACTAAAAACCTCCAGATCTGTAGTTTTGGAGTGTTTTTGATACATGAAACCAAATCTGTCAGAGACAAACACATCAACTAATAAAACGGACCCGACTTTGATAAACAACAGCTAAAATAATATGCTTTTACTTAATATATAATAATTTTATCTTTTGCATCATTTCTTAATTGGAGAAAGTATGGCTGTACAACTTTGCCAGTTTAAGCTCATACCCAGAATGTTGGAGGACAGATTTTAAGTTTTTGGGCTTTTTTCTTTCCTTCGAGCAAAACTTCAGGTTTGAACAGGTGAATAAAAAGAACTCGGGCTAAGTAAATAACTTATGTTATTTATGTTGAGTATCCTAACAGTTAAAACTAACATTAATGCTATATTATTTACAGATAATCTTACACAGTGTATAGATAGAGAATTAAATGGGACCAAGACCTGAGCCCTGGGGAACACCACGCGAGGTTTTCATGTGAAAACTAGGCTGGACAAGAAAAAAATAAATAAATCAAAGTTTCTTCAGAGCTTACCACATTTACAAAAAAAAACAGAAAATGTATGTGTAATAAAACAATATATACACAAGTACACATACTTGCATTTACAAATACGAATATATAAGTAAATACACACACGTATGTGCTCAGACAAAACAAAAAAAAGAAAATAAATAAAATAAAACAGAGTCTAAATGACAATTATTAAGTCTGAAATGGAGTAGGAAGAAGTATAACATACTTATTAATCCCTACCCCATGCTCAACATTCTATTGAATCCCACTTGACACTTTTAATTTACTAAGTAGTTGGAAATGCAAGTCTAAACATAAAAGTATCACCTATTAATGCTATTCCCAGGCATATATGACAAAATTCTATAATGGAAGTAATAAATTTACCTTAGTAACCAGCAGAATAGATGAATGAAAGCAATAATCAGCTAACTTCTTCTTTACTTATTACATTTTTTTTAAAAACTAAAATTCAAAAGCCCCAAATGAGGCAGTACACTTCTAATAATGCTGACTGAAACTTGGCAAAAATGACATTGAATAGCTCTTGCAGCACCATTTGTAGCAGGATAGTGTATGCCTTTTTTAATACGAAAGAAAAAAAAACAAGCATTGCTGCCTAAGGCAGGCAAGTGAAAATGATCAAATAAACACAGCTAAATTAAATTCATGATTTTAGTGCACTCTAAGACCTTTTTTGAAGAGTCTTCTTCAGGCCTGAGGACACTCTGTGAAAACTGCAGTCTCAGAAACAAAAACATTTTGAAAACCAAACGACTTAGTCAATCTAAAGTAATGAAAACCGAACAGTATATGATAGATTTTATGCCTGCTGATGTGTTTAGCTGTAAATAGATATATTTATAAATTAAACCATAGCTGTGAACAAGAAATAGAAATTAATGGATGCATATTTTTACTTGGGCTAACAGAAATAAGATAAATGACGTTATATGGATGTTCCATATGAATATTATATCTCCATGTATCATTAGTACTGTTTAGTAATTTCTTGAAATAACACTGTCTCTGTGCTTGGATCAGTGCAATCCATATCCTCATTGGCTGGATAATTAACCTACACACACAGTACTCAACAAAATCCAAAACTCCCCATTAACCAATTACCTTAAATGTCACTTGCGACCTGGTGCAAAGATAGTGAGCGAAGCCATCATAAAGAAAGGCTTTAAATGCTTTTACAAACTCAAAGGTAATATGAAAGACATTAAATTCAGGAGGTAATACTGCTGATTAATGGAAAGCTTGAGAAGAGGCATACGCTAAAATTGTCACGTTCGGTACGCCCATCAAATCAGTGAACAATCTAAGGAAATCAACCCTGCTTCCTGTGAGTCTTGACTAATCAAAAAGAATAAAAAAAGAAATGGCAGAAGGGTCAGCCAACACTGTTGTATGAACAATCGGCTAAGGTGCGTAAGTGCCCGTCTTTGCACCAGTGCAGCATGTATGCGTGAAATTACCAAATCAAATATTTGAAATGTAAGAAGAAATCTGGCCTGAGTCAGACTGGAGGAAAAATATATATCTGTGCTTACCATAATGCATGTAGCAGTTTCCTTTTGTGGGATCGAGTTGGATGGCCTTGAGGAAGTACCTCTCCGCTTCTGCTTTCTGCCCCTGAGAGAGATGGATTAAACACAGTGTCATTATTGTTTCAACTGCTCCTCAAAGCTACTCAGTCTAAAAACACCACACTCGACTCAACAGCCAAAATACCTCTGTGTATACCTAATGTCCCTCTTCCAACCACAGACGTACTTTAACAATAAATCTTAACAAATAGACATGAAACACACGGATCGCTACTGTTATTGTGTCAGGCTCATGTGTCATCCCAGAAAAGCAGACACTGTCACGTTTAGCACAGCAGACCAGACAGGGTAAAGTCTCATTCATTAAACAGATTATCTTTGCAAATAGCACTTCCGGAGCATAGTTGCAGATTGTCAGCGTGTGTGGCCTAACTGCTATAAAACAAGACAGCGAGTAGGGAAGCAGGGCAATGGAGAGGAGGGAGGAGAAAACAGAAAGGCTTGTGTCTATAGTGCGTTTAGCCTCAAGTACAGGGGTACTGCACACAGACACGTTTGATTTTTGATTTATTTTTGTTTTTATGTTCCAGAAAGAATCCATACCGGAGGGGGGGCGAGCATAATACGATGAGAAGAAGACACACTGAAGCCCTGCGGACTGCAAAAGCTTCCTCAGGCCCTTTACACTGTGACATGTAACCAATCACAGCTCTAACAGAACCGAGCAGCTGGCCAATAGAAGTGCCAACTGGGACTCTGACACATCGCTGATCTCAGTTGGGCACCAGATGTCATCTGATCAACAATTAACCATGTGCACTCATCAATAAAAGCTGATGCATTAATAATGCAGCCATCAGTATGCATTTTAGAGAGAGATTAAGCCTTTCATGAATAATATATATATGTTCTTAAGTTGGAGTTGTACCAGACTAATATACTAAGGCATTACTGGATTATGCAAAGCCAGTAAAAACAACCTGAATGAGTGTGACACTTAGTGCATAACTTTAATTCAGTCGTACGGAAGGAATGGGCCCTATATCGTATTAATGACAGCAGACTTCATTTTCAGTGAGCGGTAGATTCAATAAATACAGAAATTTCTAATGTAAACATCTGAGTGTAGTTTCCATTGATGCTGCAGAAGATTAAGCCTGTGCCAAGGATACGTTTAACAGAGCTGATTGTGTCCAAGTTCCATTCTGAAAAGCATCACTTCTGTGTATTTTTATACCTATATTCACAGATGGAGGAAAGCAAACATTTTACCAGAAGCTGCTTTTTACAACAAAGACCTACAGTTATTAAACATCAACAGCTTAAACTTTGACAGACTGAAATGGGTTTTAGTTCTAAGTGCATGAAAGATGTGGACTGTGACACATTAAGAATATTAACAGAGACCATACACAGAATAAGCTAGATGTTGGTAGGACCACAAAAATGTAACAACTTTTTTCTTTTTTTATAATTTGTTAAAAAATCATTTGTTATAGGTCAAAATTAATAACTATGCTACCTTTTTTAGTTTCGCTGAAGATCCCCTTAATCAGGCAACAATCTCTTTTTTCATCTTTTGGATTAGAAGCTATGATTATGAGTGGCAATAATTCTGGGATAACTACTGAATAGCTTTCATCTAAGGTATGACCAATGCAGCATGAGAAAGGGATGGAAGGAACCCGTCTATAAATGATGACTGTACTCTGTTTATTACTCCAGTAAACATATCACTTCACTGGTTATTGTAAAACAGGCAATAAAGCAGGATGTGCTTTAGGACATGAGCTAAAGGTGTAACCAAGTTGCTGCCATATGGAGATGTGGTATGTTGGGTTTCTTAGCCAACAAAAAGATACTTTGATGTGGCTGTTTAGGTTTAATGTTAAGCAGAATTTATTTAAAGTCTGTTTGTCATTGTCCAACACTAGTTTAGCATGCAAACATACAAACGTCTGCTAAGTACATGTGAATACAGTTTTGTCGGATATCTACTTATTATGCGAGGCTACTCATTGTGTAATATTCTCCTGTTTGTCGCACACTCGCTGAGCTCATTTGTGCACGCCACACACCTCAAATCTCCTGATAACATTGGGCGAACTGCAGATGTATCCCTGGCTCTGTGAGTGTCGAGGTTATTATGGATGAAACCTGTATTGTATTAGTTGTGGAAATGACAAGTGAATGACTGAATCCAATATTGCGAGCATTATAATTATAATTATGCACAACCAACAACACATCCTGCTCCTTTAGGGTGTCAGTGGAGGTGCAGGGGGGTCAGCAGGGCTGAGAATGCAATACTGATCTGTGCGATTAACTCTCCCTTTCTTCCCCTGTTTGTCCTTCTCACCATCCACACCATCTCTTTGCTCTCTGTGCCTCAGCAGCCACAGAAAGGCTCGCTCCGCCACCCACCACTCACCCTTCTCTGACCCTGCTGCTAAACCTTATATTGCGGCCTCTCCCAGAGGGATTTGAACCTCAAAGTCCCTGACAGCATCTGAAGTGTCTTCATCACTCACAGTTGTTGCACAGGGAGGGCAGAGGTGGGAGATGACAGACGGCTGCTCTTCCTGCACTGCTTTGGATCATACTTAAACGCCGGGGTCGGTACATATTAAACGACAGCCTGTTTTCACGGGTAACATTTTTCTGACACATTTCAATAAAATCTTTCAGAAATGCCTTTAAAGAATAGAGTCACTGTAAGCTTATCCAAGTAACTTAGATCCCTTCTTTGATCGCACTTTCATTTGCACTCAAGGGATCACAAGGGTTCAAGACCCCTAAACCATCCATCATGGTCAGAGAGCTACAGAGATTTATCCCTGAAGATTTGAACTCTACTTTCCCCCAAATCAATAACACTTTCCTAAATAAAATGAGTTTCTCCTCACAGCTCACAGACTTCTTCTCTGAATCAACTTTACCAAGTCTTAATACTCTCCTTTAAAGTATTGAGTTATTCCCTAAAAACCGTCCTTGCTGATGGGATTTGGTTCCACTGAATTTTTCACAGGAATCATGTCAACTTAATAAGTGAGTTTTATCTGCGTTGCCAGTTGATCTATTCTTTCAGCTGGAAACTAGTCAGCGGACAGAACGGCAAATCAATCTACCGCCAGTGTGCAGAGGACTAATAATAATGATCCACAACTGTACAGCACTTCAGCAATTCAGATGAAAGACAGTTTGTGGTTTTTCTGAAGACTCTAAAAATGCAGAAGCAGTCGGCCCATCCAAGCCTACAATCTGTACAAAACACACTAAAAAAAAAACACATTCTTTGTTTTTTTCTTTAGGGGTATATGCCAAACTATTTCCTGGCTGGGTTCAGTAACTTTTGGCACATAAAAATCTTATAACACCACAAAGTGTGGTTTTTACACCTCAGTTTTTGTATGGATTAAACAGCCCAAAAATAACGTGTTAATTAGTGATCCTCAGAGCCAAGCTTTTTATTTCCAATTCATGTGCTATGCTATGCTCACTAGCTACTGGCAGTAGCCGGTGCCATACAGATATATAAGTGGTAACTGACTTCAAGTTTATTTCCAAGGCTTCTGGTTTTATATGTGTTGACACAAAAAAGGCTAACATTATGTCTAAAAACTGTGGAAAAATTGGTTTGCTTGTTAAATTCCTCCACCTATCAGTGAGGATATTCACAAAATGATGATTGAGGAAAAACTATAAATGAAACAAACTTGAAAAGAATTCTGTTTCCATGAAGGAAATAAAAAGGGCCAGGGCCAGGAAGAGTGCAGCCGTTTGCTGGAAATCCAGATATCACTGCTGCAGGCTCCTCTCATTAGGGCTCAGGCAGTGGACGAAAGGGGTGTCTGCTGATCACAAGGCCTCCACCCTTTTTTTGACCTTCTACGCAAGCCTCTATCTGATTTGTTTATTTGTTTTCTGACAGTCCTTTTCAGATCTGATTACTTTGTTTCTCAGCTCTTTTCCGAGTATGTATGTCTTGCTGCAGTCTATCACCGAACGACTGCACGACTCCGCCGCAAGACCAGCTCCTCGTAAACTCAAGGACTCTGGAAACTGCTCCTGTCCCTGAGACGCCTCCATTGTTTTTTTTTCATTAGTAAAACACAAGACAGGTGTCACTTTCATTTGCTGACCTGGAAGATGCCGGGCAGTGTTAGCTTTCTTTCCATAGAGTGTAGAGATTCGAGTGCTTTCTAGGCAGTTGATTAAGGATACTGTTGTAGTAGCTTTTAAATCCAGTAACAAACGTGGAGGCACGACAAAATCAGGAAGTCATTTCATTTGTTTAAACTTTACAGAGAAGCTAAAATGACCCTGATGACATCAGTGTGTTTGTTTTGCCCTGAAACTTGACGTATTTGCTCCAAAGCAAAGGAAGATGCTATAAAACAGCAAAAGTAGAAATGAATGTGTCGGCTAAATTAATCTCATAAACCAAACCCTAAATGTGGGACACACCTTTAAATAATAAAGTTGGTCGCAGGGTAGTGTTTAATCAGAACATTCACTACAACTTATGATAGCAAATTGAATGGAAACACAGATAAGGGAGGATCAAAACAAAAACAACGTTACCGTCATTGCGAGAAGTTTCCCATAAGTGAGGTGTGCAGGAATGTGGTCTGGCTTGGCTCGCAGCGATTCTCTGTACCAGAACTCAGCCTCAGTCAGCTTATTCAGTCTAATGTAGGCCTCCCCTGTGATGGCAAAGACAGCGTCACACGAGGGATCAAATCAAAAAAGTGTCCGAGGTTAAAACATCACACAGCTGTCTTTTATTCTTTTGAGGATTTTTATTACAGGGCGGCAACAAATTCAGACTATAATCCAGTCATCAAACTTAATGATTTTTCTTCTGGCACTTTCATCATATTTTAAACATATGGAGCAATAAGAGGCTTTGGAAGATGTTGCAATTGCTTAAACATGTCAGATTCATACTGAAGAAATTATTGTTGCTCTTATTTCAGGGTTTTTCCTGAAGTAATTCATTTCAGCAAAGTGTGCTTGATTATTACATTTCGGCATAGCAGAAATTCACCGTAATGCTTACAGAACAATAGGACAAGATTTCTCCTGTTGTCCTCCTTCACTCTTCCTGACCTGTCAGACATCATCCGATACCTCCCCCACTGCCACATCTGACCCTCTGCCTGCTAAAGCAACACCTGAAATAACAACACTATCCAGCAACCCTCGCATGGGTGGAAAAAACTGACTGGCTGGTAACGCAACACAGTTAAAATCAACATCATGATGTATTTTAGGGGGAAAGTGTGAATAAATCCCACTTGTTAAAATATGACTTGTAATATGGTTTATATTTCAATCTACAACAAGTCTTATGAACTGCCAAATGACTGAAAGAGTTGTTTAGACAAGAGGAGACTGAGGTTTGAATTCAGTGGGGATTCAGATTAATCGCTTTACTGAAAAGATAAGCAACAGGTGACATACGCCTGAGCACAGCCTTTTAGTCTTATGAAAACACACCTCCTCATATAAGTGATAACGCTACACAGTGATACCTCTTTCACAGAGACGTATGCATGCATGTAAAGGGGATTCAGCTGAAATAGTTACTGTAAAAAGAAGCACAAGGCTTAAATTAATAATTAATTATATATAAATTTTATTCCAAAACATGTAAACATACTGTATTATCTCATGTTATATAGTGTAGTGGTTTACACATTTGGTTAACAAGTGAAAGATCCCTGTTTTGATGGTGAGAGGAGCCAAAAATTCCTTTGGGGTTGTGTCAGGTGTAAAAATCCAACATGCAGCGCTACCTGCTGCAGCGATCCCTTGTGAATAAGCCGAATGTAGCTTCTGTTGTTCTACCATGAGAGCCTCATGCTGCATGTTTCAGTGTGTGTTTCCATCATATTGAAGCTACATAATAACAAAACTCCCATCAACAACAGAGTGGATTAGGCAGCATTACACCAAGCTTACCATTTCCATTCGGTCACAATGAAAACCTCTGTGTGTAAAATTCCTACACTGGTCGTTTTTTAAAAATATATACTGAATTATTAGTTTGAAGGTTAATAAATAATCAGCGTGTTTATATAGAGGATTATCTAACCTGCAGTGATTTATAACTGATCCAAGGCGCTAAGCTGTTTAAAAATGCACATATTGGTCCGTTTTGACGCGACCTCTTCCTATATTGATTGGCTTAAAAGCAGCCAAATTACTTGACTCCATTTCCTGGCAGCAGACCTCTGTACCTCTGAGATTAGCACAAACATTAACGTGCAATTAGAAGTGACATCAAATCCAAGGAGCTGAAAACCAGCTCCTCGGAGTGGAACATTCCTCAGCCAACCAGAAAGAGCTGGAGCGAGACCAGCAGGGTACAGATTACCACCCAGGTCCGCCTCTGATGAAAGCTTCTGCTCCTTGGCGTCTGACAAACAGCATGAGAGCAGTGCAGTGAGTGAAACTGAAAATAGATATGAGCAGGTGTGCCAAATGTGCAAATCAGCTCAGCGAGGAAACAACGCTAAGCTGCAGAAATCACAGATCTGTGGCTCGGTGCCTCCATTACAGGCGCAACGCTGCTCCTTAATGGGGCCTGAAGCTTTCATCAACATTTTGACATAATCTCAGGAGCTCCGTCACATTGCATTTTGCCAACACATAAGCAAACCTGTGGCACTGCCTAGTCTGGATTACTTATTGTTCCAGGTTTTCTCTGTGTGTGTGTATAAGTAGCTTCATGTGTGTGTGTGTGTGTGTGTGTGTGTGTGTGTGTGTGTGTGTGTGTGTGTGTGTGTGTGTGTGTGTGAGAGAGAGAAAAACAAGCAGGAAGGGCAGAGAAAAAAGAAAAAGCAATGGAGTGAACAGATATAATGAGCCTGAAAGCAGCTGTTCTACAGCTGTAACGTAACAAGCTGGGTTGCTCTTGCAGTGAAAAGCATCTGTTTAACATGACACTGTAAAGCTTCCGATTGTCTACTTAAACCTCTGTCTAACTGTATGAATCAGATCAGCTGTCTCACACACTGCCTTCGTTCATTTAAATTAGTAAAGTTTGCTTCACATGTATTTATTTTAACTTTTGTTTTTGACCAAAAAAATAAATCTCAGCAACGCCAACAGAAATCCTGGTTTTGGTTCATATTACTCATTTTTATGACACCGTGCCTTACAAATATTTTTTCTTTCTTTATTTTTACAGGATATTACAGACCTGAATAGTGATTTTTTGAAGTTTTCATGTTTGGATTTTTATTGCCTTTTATAGTAGCCTGCTCCGGAGATCTCATTTTTAATTTTTATGCAAGGAATAAAGAAATAGAGTCAAAAACAATACACAATATGCAGGAAGTACACGGCCTTTGTACTTTTCTTGTGTTTTGTGAAGCAGAAATGTGTGATGACCAGCTGATAATACCTCCACAGACTTTTTTCTTCCACAGTAAAAACAGGATCTATTATGCTCGTGGTCCTGAAACACGAGCAGCTCTTACCCATCATGTTGTAGAGGCTCTGCGGTGCAAACTGTCTCGGCATTTTCTGTATTGCTTCTTTAAACACAGAGAGGGCCTCCTGCGAATGAAACAAACGAAAAAGAAGGTTTGGGACATTTGCATTAGAGAGCACAGAGACCCCGCTAGAGAAGCCAGCTCTGGGGTAACTCGTCATTCCTCCCGTGCAGCCGGGGCCATGACAATATGAATACACAGCGTGGAATTGGGGGTCGCCAGAAGGCTGCTTCATACAGAGCTGAGCACAAAGGCTCTATCCTCAGTGTCACGGCTGTTAAGACAACTAGAGCCGTGTCGCTTGTTGACTTTAGCATGTATAATGTGTTGGTCCAGCAAGTCACCTCAGACTCCCTCAGAGTTTAAATGGCAGAAGGACCTGAAAGTATTTTATTGCTGAAGCAAATGTTGTGGTTAGAGGTCAGAGGAAGTGGGAATGCTCTGTTCCTCAAGGATGCCAACAATTTAAAAAGGCCTTTATTGAATCGGCCGTAGTACCACTTCATTCCTGATTGAATCAGCAGCATCGGTGCGTTTTTCAATATAATTGTACAGCAACTGGAAAACCAGTTACTTTAGCCAGCACTGGAGGTCTTTTGGGGCATGAAAGAGAAAATTTGTTAGAAACAGCCTGAGGAGGATCTGCACATACGCTTTGGCGCCTATGACTGAGACCATTTTGTTACATGTCCATATCAAAGTAAGCTTTTTTTTTTAGTTTCCCCAAAAGGCTGCTTGGGTAACTGCCTGCATTTTGTCTCAGTTCACTGTGGTATGAAATTTTCCAACATTTACGTATGCAGAGGAGTACTGTTTCATCTCCCATGGTAGCAATGGATCTGTTTGTTAGACAAATATATAAAACAAAACACAAATATGGGACAACAAAAGATTTATATTACTGGAAATGCAATCAAGACATTTCCTTTTCCCGTTTCAGGGGCGGGATTTGGGGGGGAATGTAATTCACGAAAATAAAAAACAGTATTCTTGGCTCCACTTGGTGTATTTTATTGTATCCTGAACTTTTATTATGACATGCTATAAGGTTATTATTGCCTTAAATATTTTCTTAGCATACGAGATCTGCAATCTGTCATTACCTCCTGGTGTCCCTGTTCGTGGAGCAGTTTGCCCAGGTTGTACAGGCAGCTTGTGACTGAGCTCTTGTGGGCGTGAGGGTCCTTCAAATTCTCATCTGGGATGTCAGCACAGGTCAGGAAAGTGCGTTTGGCCTCATCTAGGCGACCCTGATTCATCAGGATTATGCCTGTGTTCAAGTAGGCTGCTGTTGGGATCAAACGAAACACAAACAGAAAGCTTAGACTGTTGCTGTCGCTTCACTCGATTGATAAAAGCTCTTCCTTTGCTCAGTGATAATTGTCTTTACAACGATAAACTGGCATCAGACGCTCCAGTCACAGTGATATCAAGCGATAATGCACATAAGATTGTAGTGTGGATCACTTATCTGGGATCCAGGATTCCTTCTCCCAACAAAGTCCTTGTTTTTGTGTGTGCAGCCTCCATTGATTTGAAGCAACGGCTAAAAAAATCATTTTCATATGAATTTCATTAAACCACTGTTGATGCTTTTCCAGCTTTACTGTATGTTTGATATTTGCACACGTCCCGCGGGATACTTTGAATGTATGTTAAACTTTCTCTTGAACGGTCAAAGACGGCATCTAATGATCAATACGCAGCTGAAGGGTAATTAGTCTCTGTAGACCTTCTTCTCTAAACAACTCCCTGTCAAGTCTGGCTGCTGGAATAAATTAACTTGAAACAGGAGATCAATCTGGACATATCAATTCAAAAACAAATAGCTGGGAATCAAATTCTTTTTCATTTTTTCCCCTCCAACGTCCTTGAAATTCATGATCCTGATGCTTATAATGTTTTACTCCTCACTCTTCCACCTTACAACAATTTTACCCATTCTGCTTAGCGTTGTGCATTTGGTGGTAAATACCTAAACCCTTTTCCCAACGACAGGCTCTGCAGACGATGGAGCACAGAGAAGAAAAACACAGAGACAAAGGAAAACTTTTCCAATTTCGTCACCCTCCAATAAATGATTCTCTCTCTCAAAAAAGTGACACAAATCAATAGTGCCTTATCAAAGAATGGGATAAATGTGCATGTCAAGTATAAATGTGACAGTTTGGCCCAGTTAGCTCCCAATTAGCCGGTGAGTAATGGTGTAACCTTGAAAAAACACACATTAGCTGCCACATTCTCATTCTGCCTTCAAAACGTGTGCTGCTTAGGGTAATTAATTAACCTTGTTATCAGCGTTAACAGATTGGATAATTGCACGCTGAATGGAAATTTTCTAGTCTAACTGTGATCTTGATTAGGTGTATAATTAATCTGGGGAATAAAGGAAGAGACTTTCAAGATTGTCTGTTTATCTGTCACTGATTGATGCGCAGAACAACGGGGAGCTAATTTATTTCATGATCAGGTAAGAATGTGAGTGATTTACACTAATCAGGGAGCAAAGAAATATGACAAAAGAAATGGAAAAACTGCAAAGAACTCGTGGTGAGAAGACGAGACAAAGAAGAGGAGGACAGGACAATGGAGAGAAAAATACGTAAATGAAATGTACAAAGCAGGAATAAAATAAGCAGAAGCACCATGGCTTCAATCATAATAAATCACTTAATGTTTATGCTTTATCTGTGGACATATCGGGCTTTGAAACCAGTCGCACAGCTGCACCGAAGGTTTAATTCAGCTGTACACACACTGGCCTTTGGCACCTCTTCCCTTCCCTTCACATAACCGCAGCCAGTGTTCGCTGTTGCCTGGACACAGCACAACCACGACCACAAGTGCTGGAGATTGTCAATAAAAAAGGAGAGCTGTACTTACAAGCCAGAGTTGGCCGGCTCCCAATGGCCAGCTTATAGTAGTGAAGTGCCTCTGAGAACTTGTTGCTCTCCTGTAGCAGCAAACCACTGGAGCAGACAAAAGAAAAGACAGTTCTGACAATTTAGAGCTTTAAAAACTCTAAAGAGGAGATCGCTTCAGTTAAAAGCCTCTGTTATGATTAAACACGAACATTAGCCAGCTGATAAATGTGAAGGGAACAGTTTCGCAAACCACAGACATTTGATCACACTGTGAGTATTGGCCGGTGTTTTGTGTTTTCCCCTCAGACTAAAACAGCATCATTAATAATGCTGTCAGGCGGACAGCACCCCGGGGAATTGAAAACAAGACGGCACTTCCTCTGAGAGGAGCTCTGATCAATGTACACATGAAAACGTTCATTCATGTTCTTAAGACAATGAGATGGTTATAAATGCACAGTAGCATCAACAGATTAAAAACAGACAAACAAATAAAAAATCTGGGGCCAATATTTGAAGAGAATATTGAATGCAACAATAAGTGTGATTAAAAACACTCACAGGTTATAGAGCATGTCAGCCATGTTGCTGCGGTAATACAGGGCATTTCTGTAAGCCTGCTCTGCCCTCTCCATCTTTCCCTGGCTCTTCAAGACATTTCCAAGGTTCCCCCATGCTGACGGGTCACAAAGGATCACAAAAGAAGAAGTTAATCAAAAGAAAAAGAAAAAAGTCGGTGAATTATAACAGCAGGAGGAACATTTCTAAGGCAAGTAATCATTTTCTTTTGTTATTCACAGCCTCATGCTGCCATGGCTTCAGTGCCTTTTAACCTCTGAGGAGGACGTTGTTCTGCAGCAGCTGGCATACCAAGACAGTACTGGTGAAGAGAGATGGCACACCGGGGGAGCTTTGTGTATAAACCACCAGTTTTTCCAGTGTGTATGAAAAGAAGACCACCACAGCGCCATTGAATAGCTAACGGCATTAAATAGCAAAGAGCAGTAACTGACAGGAGATGTAAGGCTGCCAAGATGTTTTGTACATATTGTGCAGATACTCTGCAGTGTGAAAATACATCCAGAAAACATGAACTAAGTAATAAATACGAAGAGAAAAGGGTACAATAATGGGATTTTATGCTTAATGGCAGCGTGCAACATTAGCTTCTCTTCACTTTGCTTTGGAATAATTTATAAAGTGTACAGTATTAAAAATAAAAGACTATTATGACTCAAAAGATGAGCCTAATGAGGTGCATGCTGCTCTAAATGTGTAAGAGTGGTATTTTTTTAACCTTGAGGTATTGTTCCTTTTCTCCTCTCTACTACTCATTCAATAGAAGGATAAAATCCATTAATGGGTGGTTACACTGCTCTAATGTGCAGCTTTTATAACTCACAACTGTTTAGTGTAACAGGAAAAAACATAAAAGCTTTCTTCATTCACCTGTCCAGTTATGAATGCTTGCATAGTGAAAAAAGTGTCTTAGACATTCTGTGTATTCAGAATTTCACACTTTGAACAATCCAGTGTGTGTGTGTGTGTGTGTGTGTGTGTGTGTGTGTGTGTGTGTGTGTGTGTGAGAGAGACTGGGCTCTTTTCTCATCTCATATTAACTTTATTGAATGTGAGTCGTGGACATTTCTGCTACTTGGTTCGGCTGATGGCCTGCCAAAACAAACAGCTGTCATGCCTCAGCGCCGCTGCAGAATCTGAAAGGGAAATTAGCTAACGCAACATGCCCTTCTGCTGCTTTGTGGGGCCCTGTCCTGCTTCTCCGCTCAGCAGCTCCAAGAGCTTCGGTTTGGATAGGAATCAGTGTCTGATGACCTTTAATATGAAGCTTTAGAATATTTGATCTTTTACTGAAGGTGCCAGTCACAGATGGTGCCTTTCCAATTAAACAGATTGCATGCCAAGTATAAGAAAAGTGTCAGATCAAAAAGTACAGCTCTGTTGTATTCCTTAGAATAATAGTAGACTCGTAAGAATATTGAGAATTAACATGTGTTATTTGAGTTATTCAGGATGATAGCAAACTGATGGACGGTGCACATAATCAAAATCAAAGTGCGTATGATTTTACATGTTTACATATATACGAATAAAGGCACACATCTTACCTTTAGCAGGATTGACATAAATCCCTGACTTGTAGAGCATTTCTTCATTTTGCCAGTCCTGGTTCCTCAAAACTGTTTTGACACCAAAAAATAGAACCAGTGCTGCGCTGGAGTACACCAACATTGTTCTGGATGATCTGCGCCGTAGTCGGATGTAGAGGGACCTGATCCCCACTGCAACCAGCAGGCAAAAGCCCATACTCGGGATGTACAGTACTCGCTCGGCTATCACAAATCCCACATAGAAAAACAAGTTTGTGGCAGGTAGAAAAGGGATAGCCAAGAGGCCCAGTGAGAACACCACAACATTTTCAGTGGTAGGTAGAGGAGTCCTGCTCTCATAGTGCTTTTTGGTGCCATTTTGCGTATTATTTATGTGAGCATCCGTATTGGAATTGTTCACGTGCTCATAATCATTATAACTGTAACTGTGCCCATTACTGTTCCCATTTCTGCCATTGGTGTAATGATGCACTTTGCCATTAGTGTCCTTTCCCCTGGGTGCACGATGTGTCCACAAGCCGAACCAAGCAAGCAACAACAGACCAGAATAGAAGACTACTGTATGAAAGTTCCTCCAGTCAGCAAGGCTCCTGATCAGAGGCACGGCATCCATCGACCAATCGAAACTTAGTGTGTCTGGGCAGAGGAGGAGCCAGAAGTTAACAGCAGGAAGGTAGAAGAAGGTCAGAGTCCTGGTGATGAGCGAGGGCGAGTCAGCCGCTGGGTTGTCAGAGTTGGAGAAGTTTGGAGGTTTGTTGCCCATCCAGTAGAAGCGACAGGCCAATAGGAAGAATCCCCACGCTGCCAGCACAAACATGTTCAGCAGCAGGTGGGCGTTCTTCCTCTGAAAGACAAAGAAAACCAAAAGCAGAGATTATACCTTCAATCTGCAGGAAAGGAAAGTAGGAAATGACTGTGTTATAAAATATACTGCAAACATAAAAGGCTCACACCGCAACTGTTTTCTCAGCGGCTGCATATTTACGACTCTCAGCCCTTTACTTTCACTTTGACCCAGACCAACGAGTGGAATAATAGAATCGCTACTTTGTGGCCTCCACTACAGACGCAGCGAGTCATCGGAAAGTGAATGATTCAATAACCATTTCTAAAGTGTTGACTCGACGGAGCAGCTTTGAAATGTGTTTAATCAAAATCTTCAGTTGTGCTTCCACAGAAAGCTGTGAAATAAAAGCAATTAAGTTTTGTGACACCTTTTTCCTTTCTTTGAACTTTATGCCTTCCAAGAGGAGGAACACCACATAAAGTTTTATTAAAGCAGGAACATTAACACTGTGTCAGTTTGTGAATTTTTCAAAATAAAGGTGACCTTGCATCCTAACGTTCTATTTATGGCCTTTGCAGACATAACAAAATAAACACAACTATATAAACTCCATTCATCGTGTTATAGGCTTAATATTAAACACTTTCCCTAATGTTGTGTGGGAATGCTGATGCAATATTTATAGCATGTTTGGTTGTTTAATCATTTGCTGGCACAGCGTTGAAGAAAGACTGGCTCTGTTTCTCCACGAGCCCGTTCCAAAGTTAGGACCAACCAACCTTTTTTATGTGCTAATGTTGGAAAGTCTAACTTAAAAAACATGTTTGTGTCCTACAGTAGAAACCTGTACACGGCCTGGAAATAAAATTAATAAAAAACTGAAAATATTATTTCAGACCCCAAAAGCAAATAATATAGATCATCAAAATATGATCTATTGGCTGATAGCTTGCCCAAAGAGTCTCAGCCACCTGCATATAAATCACCAGGGCATCATAGCCCTTGATGCTGTAATCCAATTATTTAAGCTGAAACCCAAGGCAATCCTGAACCCACATTATTTTTATTCCAGTGAATGTGATCTTTCTCCATCTCCACATGCCAAAGGGGATGATGATGTCTCATCTGTGATCATAGACATCATGCCACGACTGCTTTGGGGGTTGTACTATTGATTTTCTCGCCTGTCCATTGTCATTTCAGATTGTATCTGTGAAGAAAGGCTTCAGTAACCTCTGGGGACAGCTGTTGTCTGCTAATGATCACTGCAAATACTAAGAGCTGTCGCTGCCACACAAAGGCAGCAGGAAATTAGGCTTAAAACACAGCAGGCGACACCACAATGATCTACAGGCAAAAAATATTACATTCAGTGAATTCAGTGAGGGTGAATATAAAAGACACGTGCATAAAAAGCAAACCAACAGAAGTACTTTGCAACAACTCCCACTGGTGTGATACAGTGAAGAGTTAAATAAATCAATTCCCAAATGGCTTCTTTCACCTTATGCAACAACAACAACAACAACACAGACTCGCAGCTGAATATTGGATATATTATTCAAAACAGTTTGGGGAAATATCACAAGCATGAAAAAAAAGATCTCGCATAAGGTCAGCTCTGTCAAACCCTTCACTGGAGGCCTGACATCAACCCCCAGCGATTCAGTATTTTGTGAGGATGTGCCAGGATATGCCACTGTTGGATAAGTCGTTTAGGCACTTGGCAACAAAAGGTCAGATCCAGATTACAGTTTCTCATTAATCTGAGCAACTGCTGAAAGCGTTACGGTCAGCTCCCTGTGGAAATCCAGGGGAGACAGTAGGATGAAGAGGAATTTTCATTAGATGCTGTTAAATGGCATCAAATTAGGGAAATGAAACAATAAATCGCTGTGCGGGGTCCTAATAGATGAACCAAGTGAAACAAAAATCAATCTAGTTTAGATTTTATGTTGAAAGGCTAGACAAATTCATAAAAAAACAATGCCAATTATTTTGACCTAACCACCTGTCTGTGAGACAATAAAGGTTAAAAGGTCTAGTAAAGAAAAAATAAACCATCTATAATCTGCTCGTTGCTGGATGAAGCACAGAATTGGTCAAAATAAAACAAAACAATAGGGAAATGAGACAGATCCCCAAATATGCAAATATGAAGCTACAGCTAGCAGCTGATTGGATCAATTACACATAAAAAAATAAAACCGCTTTTTTGATTCTGTTTTAAACAAAATCAAACAAGTGAAAAGTGTTAACTGGGGAGCTTTAGAGTCAGTATTATTGAGATGTATCACCTTTGCACAGAATCAAAGACTTTTATTTTGTCAGTCATAGTTCATATTTATTGCAAAGACATGATAGTTCCAAAATGAACAGAATAACTTGTCTGTCTCATGAAGTTCTTAGCAAGCTGCACGCTGCACATGTGAATGAATTACATGCTTTTTAGCTTTGGGTAGCACTGAAAATCAGATGCACTTACACATATAGCAGTCCTTTAAAATGATTGCCCCACAGCACAGATTTAAAAGCTGTCATCTGAACTTCGTATGAACTCTTCCTCTCCCCAGCACTTTTAATCATCTCTAAAATCACAGAAGCTGTGTCCAGTTTTGAAAGAAGCAGGTGAGCAGGAACCCTACGAAGAAATGAAGTGGACTGAAATGGTCTTTGAGGCCCAGCGGCTGTACTTTGAGCAGAGTTTAACAGAGAGGCTGGCTGAGCAGTGTTAATACATCTCAATGACTGCTTCAGGGAGATCCAGCTGGGATTTATGAGGATCTTCGACAGACTCTTGAGATGACTCTGGTTTAAGCACGCCTTAACTAGACGCTACCAAGCTGCAAACGTAAAGCACTGCAGGAGAAACAGGAAGAAAAGCTCTGTCTATTTTTGACAGATTTTTCAAATCCGAGTGTCCTCGGTCGCAGCGCCCGGTTCACACAACACTCGAATGTCCTCTGAGGTGGTTTCAGCGCCTTTAATGAATTATGCTGTACTTTTCAGCAAATATTTTTTGTCCTTGGCGTGATGCAGATTGCTGTCTACTGGACAATGAAGTCGCAACTATGTTTCAGTTCAGTCCGGGTTCACCTGTGACAGCCCTAAATTACTTCTAATCGTTCGTACCTGGAAATGTGACAAACAGATATTCCTCGTCTCTTCCCAGAGAGCAGCTAATGCTCAGACACCTCCTCCTTAACCACGTCCATATGCCAGTGCTGTAGACTGAGGCGGTGTTTCATTCAAATTCTTGTGCTGCACTGAGGTTTTTCTGTGCAAGTCTTCGGGCAGCACCCAAAACATAAAACAGCCCTTCAGTACACATTTGTAACTCTATTACTCCTCCTGGCATACTTTACCAAATGCATTGACCTTTGAAAAATATATGTGGCAAAAAAAAAAAATGTGAAAATGCTCCGAATATATTCTGGGACATGAACCCTGTCGCTATAATCTCTGGAATAAACAAACATGTGCATCTTCTATATTATGCCTCCAGTTAAAAACGTCTACTGTTCAAAGGCATAAGTTCAGTTACTACCAGGCAACGGCTCCCAGGGCGCTACGGCTCTATTATGCAGGAAAACCAAGGCGTTCCCGCTTTGTGTCTTTTGTCAATAATCCAGTTTAGTCTGAAATAAGTGGTTGAACACAACCCTGTAGGAGGCATGGGGCAGTGTTTTTTCTTCTCTTTTGTCTTTTAGCAGCAATCAGCTGAGAACTGAAACAATTTAGGCTTTATAAGGCATGCGTGTGAATAAAATATCCTTGGAGATAAAATGCAAAACAGGCCAATTACAGAATCCCTATTTGTGCCTGTGCCTGCCTTTTTCCATGTCTCCACTTTGATTAGGTTCATTTGACTGAGAAGAAAACTCAATCAGGTTTTTTCTTTTAAACATCCATTTAGTTTTGTGAATGAAGGTTTGTGGCAAAAAAGTGGAAAGACCTCAGGGAGAAATTTAATTAATTTGTTTGGAGAAAAACGCTCTTTTCTCAAGGTGCATACAAGCCTTTTTTGTATTTGGTAAATGGGCATTATACTATTGCTCAAGAGAATTCAAAAAAAAAAAAAAATCGATCACACAACACATATAGGTAGCCTATCAAAGTGCAGCGCTGTGACTGGCTTTCACTTCAGCGAGCACCTAAGTGAAAATCCGGTGAAAGAAGTGGCATGTCTGACCTATCCCCACCTCTTCATCATTACTGAGATCAATTGTCTGCAGAAGGCCTTTCATCAAGATCCTGCCTCACATTGATAGACTTGTAATGGATGAAAAAATGAGCTCAGGGTGCCAATCAGTGAGTATTACCTCTGTCACACGCATGTGCACACACACTCCCAGAAAGCTCGAATTTAGTACGAGTCCCTAAAAAGTCTGCATAAACCTTTCTGCAGGCTTGATGGATGGATACATTCTGTGCTTGTGCCTTTGATCTTTAACTGCTGGATCAACTAATCAAGCTTGTGGTTGATGGACCACAAATTTACCATCTATCTCTCTGCTGCTGCAGCTGCTGTGCTCTCCCTTTGTACGACAGACTTTGGGTGTAAAACCTGATAGTTAGCAAGAAAGACAAGATACGAGCCTGTCCATTTCCTAACAGTGCGTTATGGATCACCAACAGATGGCTGATGATAAAGCTCAATTAGCGGTTCGCAATTTTCCTTCGCACATGCAAGAACTGTTTTATTTTATTATTTATTTAAACCTTTTATTGTATTCTATAGTAAAGAAATGTATTGAATTTTTATTTTTACAGATTGCAAAATATGCTCTTAGGCTTTCTTGTTTAAAGTTACATCCGTGGCTCATTTTCAAATTCTTAAACGGTGACTCCACAGCTACAAATTTTTGGTGATTGTTAAATTATGCACAGGCACATTGAAATGTATTGTAAGATATAAGAAGTTAGTTGGATCAAGCTGAGGACTTGATCTGAGAAAGACAACTGCAACTGTGAGCATGAACAGTAGTTTCAATTCTATTCTATTTATACAGCGCCAAATCACAACAACAGTCACTTCAAGGTGCTTTATATTGTAAGGTAGACCCTACAATAATACATACAGAGAAAAACCCAACAATCATATGACCCCCTATGAGCAAGCACTTTGGCGACAGTGGGAAGGAAAAACTCCCTTTAACAGGAAGAAACCTCCAGCAGAACCAGACTCAGGGAGGGCGGGCCATCTGCTGCGATTGGTTGGGGATGATGGGAAGAAGACAGGATAAAGACATGCTGTGGAAGAGAGACAGAGATTTATAACAAGTATGATTCAGTGCAGAGAGGTCTATTAACAGATAGTGAGTGAGAAAGGTGACTGAAGAAGAAAAACTCCATGCATCAATTTACCTGTAAAACGGTGACTCTGTCTTATGGCTGCCTGATAATCACTGTAATACTGGTCATTACTAAGATGATGATTAGTATTATTCAAAACACATGGAGTACATTGCAGTGAGAGAGATATGTTTGTAATGAAGAAGGAGGTAAGACAAAGTGGGAAGGAGGCCTACAGGAGGGGAATCCCACCACACTGGCACTGATATGTTAAATGTGAAAATAACATTTTCATTTGTAAGTTCAGTGGAATCACCTGCTGTGGAAAAACTTGGAATTTATATGATGAAAGCAAACAAATGTGAGCAAGAATATTTTCAACCAATACATGACAAAATATGCCAGTTCACGCTCTCTCGGTCAGCCTTTATTAACCATAATCACTGCAGCAACATGGGATCCATTTCTCTCAAAACCGTTAAGTCAACATTCCAGCCTCACTCGCTCTGTTTTACTCTAACTGAGCCTCTTTAAAGGCACTTACTTTAAAAGGCTAAAACATGTCATCCTTTCATGCTGAAATCAGAGGTCAGACAGAGTCACTCTCTCCCATTTATTCTGTCATCAGTTGCAATCAGACATCTATAGATTTGTAATGGCACAGAAAAGGGGAACTTTATTCTGTCCGACCAGACGGAGCAGCTGAGAGGATGACATCTACACGTAAATCTTGTAGTAAAGGGAGGAAGGTATTGTGTGTATCCATGAGGAGGATGACAAACTTCCTGAATGAAAAAACAAAATTTCATTTCATTCACCAACTTCTGCCGTTTTGCATCTGTAAAGTTTTCCCCAGTTTATTTGCTGGGTCACATGTGAGAAACAAAGAATGAACCGACTCTAAAATCACCTTCTATACTACTCTGTATACACACTGGAAAAGGCAAAATGCTCAGGCTGCCCAAACAATAAGAACATAATGACAATGGAAAACCAAAGTGGACTCAAAGCCTTAACATTTCAGAGATGATATTTATTGAGTGAAACCACAGAAATGGTTTGAAAAATAAACCGACTGTTCCCGATTTCTGGGCTTTCATTTCCCATATTTATTTGTACTGCAAGGGCCAACCAGACTATGTGACCGCTACTGCAAATTTGCTGCGACAAGATGCTGATTCAAGTATGAAACTTTAAAGATAAATGAAAAAAAAAGTAAAAATGTACTGTTTTTAAAGAATGTTGCCAGTTGTGTCCAGACTAGATTTATTCTGTACATGCTTGGATTCTCTCTCATTACTATGCATTTGGGAGATAAGAGCCATTGTACTGTTGGGTTTAGAGCAGCAGTAAGCTCCTACGGTGCATGAATGAATGACTCAAAGCCAGAGCAGGGGTCCAAATCTAAGCAGATAGACTGTCAGAGGAATGTCACATGCTGGTTGTAGAAAATTGCTCCAATTGCATTCTTTCTTCTGTCAACCACTTTCTGAACCACTCTGTCTGGTGTGTCATGTTACAGTTGCCCACAGAAATAGTGACAGCATGCCATTTGTTACTTTGTATACTGGCCAGTAATAAGCATGAGAGAAGCCCCCCCCCAAAAAAAGATGACTTGTGTAATAATGAGTTGACACAAATGCCAAATAAAAAGCAGTTAAGAATGCACTGAGCTGAATCATCAGTTGGTTTTGACAGCTGTTTGTGAGTCTAGCGCCTTTCACACATTTGCATTAATCTAACAGTATTTGAATGAGTCAGCTTTATGTCTGAATGAGCACCTTGCTCACGACTGAAATCCTCATATTGCACTGCTACACTCACATATCATTTTCTTAAATGGGAAGGGGACAAATTTTTGGTTCATCTGCACAAATCTGTGTGTAAACCATGCACGACTGTTTACATGACTGTGTACAAAAATATGTATAAAATTATAAAATATGTATAAATGTATGTATAAGCACACATCAGTGACTGACACTGAACTGGGCAATTTTAGCTTGTTAGGCAAATGTGTAATGTTTTTTCGCCTTTTTTAATGTCTTTTTTTATTTACAGTGAGTGTCTTAGGGGAAATTCAATATGTTAGATTTTTTTTTAAATTTATTTAATTTAAGTGTATTATTTAATTCAAACTATCCTCACTGCCGTGGAGACACTATGGAAGGGTGTGCGTTGCCGGTTTTCTTCCTCAGGCACCGTTTCAGGTGTTTCAGTCAGACCTTCTCCTTCATTTTAGCAGTACAGGGTTCATTCTTCTCTCAGCACTGTCAGCACTGTACCCAAAGGTGAAACTGCTTCCTTATATTGAGAAATGGGGTGTAGAAGCATGCAGATAGCACAGGGCTGTTGATTTAGAATAATTTTGATTCACTAACATACCACAGTAAATATGCTCATGTGCACATTTCTTGAATACAACAATAATTTTGTGTGTGCACTGAGTACAAAAATTTCTACACATTAGAAAAAGGAAAATCTTGGAGTGAGCCTCCTGCTCTCAGTCGGCCACAGAAACACTTCAAAATGCTCTTTTAAAAAAGAAAAAAAAACCAATGAACAAACAAGCAGAAACAAAGAAAATCGACCCATTTCAAACATGTCGGCACCAACAATAATCAACAGACATCAAGGAGTGCGCAACAGACACACACCTCACCGGCCTGAGTACACAAAGACTGCTCCAAAAATCACCTTTCATGTCTGAGTTGCGTTCACCACGATAGTGAACTCTATCACAGTGAAAGAGACATTCTGTGATAGGGCAGATTAAGTATGACTGCAAACATTATATGTTGTTTTTAAAGCAGGAGAGCAGGACACTGTACAGAGGGAAAGACTGAGGTTGTGATGAGTACAGTCACCAGACCTTAACGGAGTGTTTCAGCTCATTGTTTCACACATTTCACAGAATGTATCATCTGGTAAAATCCATGGCGAATCATGCAATTACTTTAATTTGTAGTTTTCAGCAAAGACACTAAATCAAAAATGGCCAAGCAGAGAATGGGCTCCAGAGAGTGAATTATTGATCAACATTACAAAGAAAAGGATCAAACAGAAAAGGAAAAAAAGCGTTAATATTGCAGGCATCCCAGACATCTTTCCGTAGGTCTTCAGTAAAATATCTCCGTACAGCGGTATGGTCTGAGATTACCAATGAGTCAGGGATTGACAGAAAAATTCACAGATGTGCTGGCACAGAAATCAGGCAGGTTTGACATCTCTTTTGCAATAAAAGGATTTTACGATATTACATATTTTTTTCAGCTAAGTTAGTATGTTCTAAATAAAGGTATCTTTAATCCATTGAAGCCTCAATACAAATCACATTGTTGAGGAGGCTTCGTCTCACAATCTGAACCCATGTTTACAACTGATGGATTGTTCAATGTGGCTTGGCTTTACCACTGCAACCATCAATCCAGCGTGTCATTACAGAGAAACTAGAACTGGGTGTGGGCCAGATTCCATCCACACCAAACGGATGACTGAATGTTTAAGGACAAAAAAAACTGCAACTCAGCAGCTAAACAAGAAGGAATGGGAGATTATTAGAGAGAACAGCAAGAAATGAGGGGCAAACAGCTGAAGAGCAACACTTGGCTGCGTTAGCATGCCCAACAATCTGCATGTGCTTAATCACAAATTCAGCACACTGGAAGAAAACTCTGGCTCCACATGAAACTCTTTGTTTCAATACTAGCTGAGCATATAATCTTAGAGGAGAACAGCAGCTTTAAATGGACATAATTAGATCAAAAAAAGGGAAAAATTTACTGAAGTAGTTTGGAAGTGAAAAGCTGAAACAATCAGCTTCGTGACTCCACGATGTCATCTTTATGCATCTTTCAGAGGATAAATTTCACCTACAGTTTTATCTTATGTGGTTAGTGCAGATAAAACAGTATTATTTTGGTCTCATATGCAGGTGTGTGACTTTTAATGCAACATGACTTTGGGGATGGGGGAACCCCCCAAACCTTAAAAGAAAACGTGATTTGCATGCTTTGAAAAGTCCCAGAGGGATCCTTCATGACTGACTGATTTGATGAGTTCAACATCACCAGCTTGGCATCTGGGTCTATTCCTAAATAGCATCCAGTGATTGAAGGCTCATGGGTAGCGACAGGCCATCCAACAGAAGTATCTCACACAGACTCTGCATCCTAAATTCTCTTCAGCAGACCCGGGGTCTTCCTCTTTGTCCCTTGGCTGTCCCATCCATTACCATCGCTCTTCTTTAACACTTCTAACACATTTCAGCTCCCTTCCTCTTTGCAGATGCACAGTTTCTCATCAGTTCTTGTTCATCTTACTTGGAACGCCCACGCTGATAATCCTAGATTTGGACCTCATGTCATTTGTTTCTCCTGCTTCAGTTTGTGTACAGTGGCAAGCTGCCCAGGTTATGCATGTGAATGATTTTATTTATGGCAGCAGTTTAAAGTTTCCTGGATATCTGATTACACTTGTTTTGATTAGACTTCCTAAAAGCTGTATTTACTGTACTAAGAATACAAACAACTAACTTGAGAAAATTTCCCAGGAGTACTGTAAACCTGCCACACCACTCTGAGCCATTCCACATTTTATATTTTGACTGTGATTTGATTGTTTTGCATAACCATACCTCACAAAACCTCTGAAAACAAAGCGTTGTTGTAAACAACTATATTATATGTAAAACTGAAGGGTGTAATTTTTGGTGACCATTTTCAATTTTACCTAATTAATTTAAATAACACTGAGTCAAGCGTTTCAAAGAGAGGCAAAAACAAGAAAGTACATGAGATGAAGTGCCTATATAAGGCCTTACAGAGGGTTACGCTAGTCCATTTATATCGGCACGTTAGCTGGAAGTCTAGACGAAATGTCATTCTGGCTGACTCATTTTATATGCCAGTTGATTTGCTGAGACCATAAAAGGATCCATAAATAGGAGTCACGGATAAAAACTGAAAGAAGCAGTACTGAAGGTTTAAACTATAGTTTGCAAAACGTTTAAAGTATCAGTCAGCCTTACTGTACTGTATCCAAGGAAGGAGCCAGCTTGCTTTAAATGTTGACTAAACAAAAAAAACATGTGAACAAATACACTGAAGTTAATTACATCACAGTGACTCCCTGTAATACGTCTGGCTGAATAAATTATCCCTTCAGAAAGCTTAATGATTTTGGGAAAACAGAAGGAACAGTAAATCCATACACATCTCCATTAAGACAGGCGATGTATGCAGCTGAAGGATAGAGTAGGACACTGGTGCTGTGGGACGTTCCTTTTTAGAGCCGAGGTCTTACATAACGTACCGCTATCGATTCTGCGACACGCCGGCTACAAAAAGAACAAATGGTTTTCAGCAAGAAGCGAGAAAAGGGACAGTGTGAAATATTTCAAGCCCCATGCACTGTTTCACATCTGTTTTTATACCAGCATGAATCTTTTTTGTTTTTGTCAGCATAGTCAGGGCCGCCATATTGGCTGTTGCTGGCAATGGGCCTGTCAGGTCCACTTATGTTTAATGATCGGTACGCTGAGCCAAAGCCAGCCAAAGTCAGGTTCCATCACTGTGGTAGCACTTGCACCGTTTTAGCCCGAAGTGAAAGATATTCAAGGGCTGAAAGCCCGCCTCAGTAGTCTGTGTGTGGAATTTATCTCATATTGCACTGCTAGCATGTGAGCTGGTTTTTGGCGTTAAAGAGACGAGGTATCAGCAAACACTTCCAGTATTTTGTTTTTTTTTAAATAAGAATGCTGACTTTTGATTAAATGTATTGGCATCACTGAGTTGGATGAGAATATCTATGAGAATGTTAACAGAACCAAAATGTAATTTCAGCAAGTGGTTAACTTGCAATCCTTCTGAAATAGGATGTCAAGGTTCAAGTGAAAGCTAACAAAGTTAGCCCTTCTAAAGCTCTGGTGCTAACATTTTTGTTTGCTTTTAATTCTATTGTTTGAGATCAAAGGATGTTTTCCAATGTATTGCTCTCTCCTGGTTAACATTTAAGCTAACCATTTCTCTATTTCTAGTCCTTATGCTGAGCTAAGCTAATATACTGGCAGGTGTATAACAATCTTATAAAAGCAGTTCATGTCTTTAAAAAAATATTATTTCCCCCAAAATGTCCAACTAACATCATAAATTATGCAGCCTAAGCACTAATCCTGGTTTTCTATGAATGTGTTTACATTATCTATGCTTCCGATTAACCGTCTCCCAATCAAGACCAGAAGTGGCGATGTATTTCCCCACGTGAGAAGCAGGTGGGTGAGGGCAGGGGGCACTAGCTGAGCCCACCAGGCTCCATCTATCACACTGTGACAGGAGTCATTAGAGCATGGAGGAGCATCTGTGGAGCCCCAGGTAAAAATGTATGGGGTGGGCTGTGTTTCTAATGCACAGCAAGGGTATGTATGGATGTCACATTTGTATGCAGGCTCTATAAGTTTCATACACAAACTGGCATGTAGACATGCATTACACATGTACATGCTGTATGTTTGCACGGACCTCACATCTCCCACGTGTCCCTCCAGGCTCATGAGGTCAGGCCTTGCTGAACCCACCACCTGCACAACACCTGAGCCCTCAGTCCGAGAAAACTTTCAACCTTCAGACACGTTCCACCCACGCACACGCTTTATGCTCGTGCATTTACCATACAAGTGTGAACAGAAAACAGGAGGTGAGGAAAAAAATGATGCTTGTGATTTTGACAATCGCTAAGGGCCAGCTGGGTCTCATCCTAGATTTAGAAATGACTTTCCAGTGGTTTCGTTGTCAGATGTTGAAAGTGACTGCAGAGGAATGTCTGTTTCTTTTAAAGATGTAGCTGAACTCTTGTGCACTTGGGAGTTGCTATCGCTTGTGCAATATTGACATAACATCAGACAATTCCTCTTTATCCATTTTACACTCTTAAAGCATCAGATTCCGACACCGTAGCTTCAAAGGATTGCTCTTGACACAGTCATATCAGTAGTGTCGGGGCCTTAAGAACAGCATACTTTCAGGAAGGTGAAAAAATATCAAGACTATTTTTTTGGTTAAATAAGGACATGTTTAATATGGCCATGATTCAAAGAGAAGAAAAATGGGCCCTTAAATAAAAAGAAAAGCATTTCATGAAGTATACGGCCTAACAGGTCCTGTTTTTCTCCACTGTTAGAACTTGCAAACAGGCCAGTTTCACTGTCTTCAATTTTATTGGTGAGCTAACAAAGAAAGAGCACCAGGTCCCACGAACAAACACTTTATTGCATTATGCTATGGAATAAATTCGTCAGATCGCATTAAAAAGCATTCCTTCCTCAGCTAAATTAGGACACTTAATTGCGTTTCAGTATCTCTTATTGAAAATGAGCCTATTAGCTAACGCTGTGCAGGAAACCGTCTCATAAAAAGCACGTTTTTCCACATAAACTGTGGTTACACCAAACATGCGCCATTGCCAACTATGTTACATTTGAATGCTATAAACTCATTGCCTTTGGAGTAGCAGGATACATAGCAACACATGGCCATAAAAGCTTTAATCAGGCACAAAGCAACTGGTGAGTATCAACGCTGTAAAGGTCAACTTGAGTAAACAATTTAATGACATTTTTTTAATTTTTTTTCTAGTATTAGGAGACACCACGTGTCTTAGAAAGAACTAATTAGCAGCCAAGGTAGGCAGAAGGCAGTAGTGACAGATATTAACACAGTAAGTGTTGGTACAGTCAACAGTAATCGCACACAGACTAATGACTGCAGGGAAGAAAAATAAGTGGGGGAAGGTGAGATTCTTCAAAGAAACATGTCAAACTTTAAGTTCGACATTTTCACAACTGCTTATCCAATGTTACATTCTGGAGGTGAGGGTGATGGGACGAGGGGTACGCCTGCAGACACCATGAATCTGGCATCAACGCTCATGCAACACCTGTTTTTTTAATTACTGTCTGCGCATATTGTTTCCCTCTAATCTCTTTCATTGACTTTCTTTCAGAGCAGCGAGCAATATAAGCAGAAAGAGTCCTACACTTTGATTTTACTCCAAATGCAACATGTGTGAAACATTCAGTGTTCACAATGCACAAAGCCAAAAAAAAAAAAACCAGATGCCTGTAGAATTGACAAATAAATCAAATTAATCAACAATACTTGGTTTTCTCTCTTTGCAGATTTTTTTGGTGCAAATTGCAAAAATATGCTCCGTACGTGCTTATCAACCCTGCAACTTCCAGCTTTAGCAGCAAACCTATTTTCTTGTATGAAAGTGTGTAACCAATAGCAATTGAATTACAAATATGCATAACCCCTTTTTCCACATCCAGAGTTTTACAGCAGTGAATGTGCCCAGAAGTTCATTTTAGTTTCAGTCTAAAGACACTGGAACAGCTTCTATATACAAAGCCTGGTAGAAAGAACTGTGTTTTATTTGGGGGGCAAAACTACAAGACGACACAATCTGTGAACATACACGATCAGATGTTTTGAAAGGAAGTATATTATGAGGCTCAGAGAAAAAGACTTTACTCCAGTTTTACATATTGCATCATATGCACATAATTCTCATGCACCCAGATCTGTTATGCAAATTTCAACACATTAAGAGAAAAAAAAAAAAATCAGTCAAGATAATACCCATGCATTAGCTCCTGCCTCTGATTTGTATGCAGAGAGTCTGCAGTCAAAGTCTCGATGAGATGAGTTATGAACCTACATGGAATTACAGTGACGCTCCGAGTTTCGACTGCCTGCACTCTTTAAACTGCACACAGAAGCCGCAACGACACAAAGGGAGATTTGCAGCAGATATAAAACTCTAATGTAATTGACTGTGCGCCACAATCAGATAAGCAACACTAAATGTCAAATGACTCCAGCTGAGTGGAGCTTGGCGATAAAATATATAGCGCCCATTACGGCGTGTCAGTCATTCATCGAGCCAGCCTCTTTAACCTGAATGAAGAATAGTTCCTTGAAATCAAACATGGAAAAAGCAAGGACAGGGTGACAGATCCTTTCTCTTGCTTTTTATGCCTACTTTCCCTCTTATCACAGAATATTAATGTGCCACTGTGGGTAGTTAGCAGCTGGATTTTCAGCACCTGATAAATCTCAACCTGTAATTTAAAGCTCAAACTGTATTTATTTTCACTGCGATCATCATTTGCAACGCTGTATACAATTTAAATTTCATATGGGCGGCTGAAGGCTCAACTCGCCCTGAGGAATAAGTCCCCCTCACGTACCATTACTCAGAGTGACTGCCTCGCTCCACGGAGACGGAGAGAGACAAATGTACACGGTGCAGTAATGAACTGTTTGCCATTTGGGTAAGCGATTGGGTCACGAGACTCGCATACATACGTACTCACGAGAATACAGTACTACAGCATTTCATCACAGATGTTCATATAAGATGGAAACGTCTCGAGTTAACGGGATTGAAGTGATGATGACAGGTCTCTGGCTGTTCTTGCTTTTAAGTTGTCTGTGGTGTGACGAAATGATATGCTACGATAATGATGGTTGTCAGCTAAAGTTAGGAAAATCAAAAATATGCTTTTTTTACAGTCTTGCCTCAAAAAATCTTTGTTTTCCCAGTGTGCCTGACAGCCCACAGCTCCTTATTTGTCTCCTCAATGCACAATAACCCACTGCGACCTGACTTCTCTTTGTCTTGCAAAGATCTAACTGTTATTTTTTCATACTAATTTTAAGCCGTTTTGACTTCAAAATGAGTTACTGAGCACCTGTGACACTGCTTTAAAGAAAGGTGATTTGAATGTTTCAAACACCACAAGGATACTCGGGCAAAGTTTACTGTTAATGGCGTGCCCTTATAAATCGCATACTTTTAAGTGGCTTTGCAATTCTTGAAAAACAACGACAACTGCAAGACAATCTTTGAAGCAAATGACAGATGTGACGTCAATTCAGCCTTATATTCTGTTATGACAGCTACAGTAAAAACAAACAGATTTGTACTGAGAAAAGCTGACACACCACACCACACCCATTGTAGCAGCGTTACACAGGTGTGTCCTCTTTTATAGAGCTGATAAAAAACCTTGTATTCCCATTTTACATGTCTCTGACTGGCTTAGCACCAATTAAGACAAAGTAATAGCAATGGGAGAGACGGCCTTGATTCGTCAGTTCCTGCAAAAACAAAGAAACACATGCTGCAGGAAAAATCTTAACAACTCTCTTTTTAATTTTGCAACCTTGTTTACTTCCAAGAAACACATTACTCTTATTCTATTCTAATATTTGTAAAAAGCTTGAAACAAACAAACATCCACATGTTCCAGTGGAGTTTTTCTTCCCGCAAAGACAATTGGATCAGCAGGGTTTTTGGACTTTCAATCAAAAGTAGTAAAACTGTCAGCTTTGAGGCATCATCTCCTGTAGCCCCTTTGGCCCTGCTTCCTTTCTGGTCCAGCCATGCCTGACAAGCCATTAGAAGGTCTGTCCGCCTGCCGCAATGGATGGGCAATATTCCAGACAACACCAGGAGTCTGATAAGGCTTAAATCATGAGAGGACAGCTTGGAGATGAAGCTAGAGTCCCTCAACCATCATTTTTAGACTATGCTGCACACTAAAAAGGAGAGGCTAAAGGAGAAATATCTCATTTTCTTCTTTGGCTTTTATCGTTTCATCTGTCTGTCTCATGTTTTACATGCAGCCTTGCTGACCACAGTCCCTCCTTACCACACGGCATTTCCAAAAGAGAGATCCCCTTTCATTGGCTCCTCTGGAACACTTGTCACATCTGTGCACATGTCTCATTGAATTTGTGATGATGGGTAGGGATTCAGCGATGTCACAGGAACTAGACAGCAAACAGTAAATACTTCTGACAGGAGCTGTTGGGGGAAAAGGGCTTCTTAATGGCTGGATGCTTCAAAGGCGACAAGGAAATATAAAATGACCATCGCTTTTTGTTATCTCAGCTGTTTCTCCTGAAAAATATTTTCATTTCCTGCTCTTTTTATCTCTGCACGCCGTCTGAATACACACACACACACACACACACACACAAAATGGAGAAAACCTCCAATGTTCATTGAATAAAAAAAGCCCACTTGTGAGAGGATTAGTAGTTTGCTAATCATTCTCACCCCGAGTTCAGTTCAAGCTTAGATTTGTCCTTAATCTCGATTACCAGCTTGTAACAGCGTGAGCGTTACAAATCTAAGCAGATCAAACCTCCAGGATCAAAGTTCTAAAATGTGCAATGTGGTTCCATTTTTTTTCCTCTGTTAAAATAAGTAATTTCCATCATGAAGACATTAACATAATAATAATTTGTCTCAAATTAGGTTCAGTGTTGTGACAGCTTACATTAACAAACAGCTTTAACAACAAGCTCAGATCAGGGATTTCAGGGAGCGATTCAAACATAAGAGGAGCACTGAGAGATCCTTCTGAATCACTGCACAAAGAGACGATACTGAAGGGGGCAGACCAGTTCAGATTAAACATGGACTTCAGTTTTAAAAGGCTTACCGTGTTTTGCAAACATAAATGACCAAAAAACTCCAACAGAAAAAACAGTTTACCTTGTAAAGGAGCACGATGATCTGTCGCAGTTTGAGCCTGTGGAAAACGCAGACGTCATACAGCGCTGATACAGCCAGAACGGTTACTCCGAGCTCCTTCCAGAGCATGCTGCAGGCGGCGCAACCCAAGCTACCAAGGAACCAGGCCACGAGCCGCCAGGACCCAGCACGGCCCCGCAGCCTACAGTGACGTATGTAACACAGCAGGGACAGCAAGAAGAACAGGGCGGCACCTTCATCGGCTCGGCCGACGACACCTGACACTGCCTCGGTGTGAATTGGGTGAGCGGCGAAGAGCAAGCCAGCCAGTAGGCTCCACAGTCCTCCTCCGAGCAGCAGGCGAGCGAGTGAGGTAAACAGGCCTGTCACAGCCCCATGGAGGACCACATTAACCAGGTGGTAACCCCAAGGCTCCAGCCCACCCACAGCATGATTAAGGCGGAAGGAGAGGGTACACAGGGGTCGGTAAGACTTATGGCTGCCGCTGTGTGTGAGTAAGGTGCCCCAGAAGTCATCGTAGAAGATGTTTGTCCAGGGCGTCTCTGGAAGCAGGTCCTGATTGGTCTTAATTGCACGGCTGTAAAGAGAGAGAGTGAGAGAAAAAAAAAAGGTCAGACAAGAACTTCTGATTACAAAAAAACCAAGACAATAGTTCTCTACACGGACAGATCAATCAATATTTGATCTGAATGTTGCGCTGACTGCTACAAAGACTACTGGTCTTTGAAAATCAAACGTGAACTTTAAGTACTGGGCAGCTTTGCCACCACCACTTTAAGCAAGAGAACCACACCCAAACCCACAAATACAGACATCCGGTGTGTAATTTTCTGAAGTTAAGAAATAAGGTAGACCGAGACGACACCAGTTCAGTTTCTGCTGCAGAGACCAAAGGAACAGAGCTTAAAAAATCGAGGTAAGTGTCCATGAGTAAGTACAAATTAAAACATTTAATGTGTAATTTTGGCCTGTGCTGGCAGCCGTGGCCACCAAATAAAAGACCAGTTAGACATCCCCTGACAGGGTTGAACCTACATGACCTATCCTAATGCTGCTACATTAGCCACAAGCTGTGTGTCAGTGGTTGTGGGCACGGCCGACAGGGGTCAAGTAAGGGGGAAAGGAAGGCACATTTCTCCCTACGGGAGTCCTTACATAGATGTAAACTGATTTCCTATCTGTCCTGTCACGCTACAAAGTGTCTGACAGCGCGTCAAACCTCTGCTGCTTTTTATCTGCTGATGATTTATCGACTCTTACAAAAAACAAAAAAACAAAGACACCAAAAAAGCAAAAAACATAGCGGTGTAATTGTAAATGTGATAGGTGGTTCATGACAAGTGATAACAAGCCAAATGCACCCCATTGTAGTCTCTCCTCACAGTAGTAACAATTAACACACGATTAGTCTGAAGACAGATGGGAGAAGGTGAGACGGAGTGTTCAACACCTCATGACAAGCCGTTTTTTAAAATATATGATTAAAATAAACACAAATCTGAGAAGAATGAATGTATAAAAAACCCCAGTTCTCTCAAAGGTAATGAACTGCTTCCTCAGCCACTCTGAGACTTTAGGCAGAACACTTCACCTTGGCACAAGCCCAGCTCTCAATAGCAGAAAGCTCATGAGAAGTTTGGTGAGGTGCAGTGGGCATTTCAGCATTCATCAAATCACAAAATGATCCATCACCCAGTCTCTGTGAAACCGGTGAGCAGAAATAGCTCCACCTATGATGGATCTAAGGAAACAAATACTACCAGGCTACAGGATGTTGGAAAGGGCATGGAAATAATCAACAGGGATATAATAGAAATGCCTTGGATGTCAGCAGACAAATGACTGGATTTTTTTCAATCTTCTCCAGTCAGACTGAAGAAGCAGGCTCACGAGTCAGTAGCCCAACTCTACACTTCACCCCTCAGACACGCCAGTTTGTTTTCTCTGGCCCATTTGTCAAGCGAGATCTTCATTCCTCTGCAAAATGCTCACATAAGAGGCATTATGGTTCAATTACATCTCAAAGCCATTCTGGATAGAGTGTACTCTTTTTCCATTGCATAGTGTGGTGGAGCCAAAGAGGCCAGATACAATATATATCGCCTCAAAACCACACCAGATTTTTCTGGCAGCAAAGCACAGACAGAAGCCGATGTGAGGCAGGCAAAGACCCACTGCATTTACGCTCTTGGCTTCCTGAGCCACCGTGCCAGGGCTCACTTCTCAGATTGTCTCCTTCTTATATGTCACAGAGGCAAGTGAGCAACTAACACACTGCGGTCAACAAGCAGGGAATCGAGGAATACCGAAAAAGATGGAGGTGTGACATCACAGTCCACTTTGCAACAACTACGCAGACATGCCCAACTAAATGAACACATTTGCAGTATGGATACGGTCAGTTTCTATGGTGTATTTCTAATTAACTCCACTGCTTGTCATCATCATCATCATCATCATCATCATCATGAAGCCCCATTGCTGTACCAGCTAAGAGGCCAGCTGGAGAGGAAGGTTCAGTTTCTGTTGTTGGCTGGGCCCATTCCTCGGTAGAGCTGGCAGCAGGAAGGACCTCTCTGTGCACTGCAAGCCTTTTCCAGCCGAGAGCACATTCCTCCTCCAACCGCCAGCCTGTACTCTGCCTCCCGAAGGAACAGACGGATCATGTGGCCACTAACAAGAGAAGCCTCAGAAAAACTTTTCTACCTCCCATTACTCTTTCTCAATCATCTGCTTCTGGCTACCATCCTCAAGTTGTCTGGATCTCATTCATGTGCTTTAATCTGTCACATTTGTTTTCTTGTCAGAATGTGGACTGTAACCGAGGGTCATGTCAGAAACTGCACTTTTATCCCCATTGAGATTTGTTTTTTTATATGAGCAAAGTTTTTGATTATTTACAAACGGCGTGTTTACTTACACAGCATGAAATATTTAACAAGAAGAAAAAGGCTGTTGTATAAGGCTGGAGTGTGTGTTCTACTACGCATGCTGCAACCAATTGGAATAATTGTGGCGAAACTAGAAACCTGAGAGATGTTAAAAACATTTCCTAAACTCAATATTTTTAGAAAAGCGTAAGGTCACCAAAACAAGATGTGTGTGTGATCCCGCTGAACAGAGAAAATAAAGACAGCATGGAGTCTGTTTATATCACTTGCCTGACTAACTCCTCCTCATCGCTTTACAAAAATGATCCTTTCCATTCTAACACCACTTCTGAAAGCTGAGCCGGGGCACTGACCGATTCGTATACATCAGGCAGTCTTTCTGGTTTGTCAAAGACTCTTTGCTCATGGTCGACTTAGAAAGAAAGAAAAAAAGGCCCGACTTTTGTTTGTATGTCTACCTGTCTGCAGAATCTACAAGGCTGAATTTTGTGAAATATGGTCGAGGGGTCACGAGCAAGGGAAAAACCCATTTTGATGCTGTGTTTTGGAAATATGCAAAGATTATTATCATGGGTTTGCTTACAAATTACATATTAAAGATGAGTGGACTACTGGCCTTGGGAGAGGTCTGCTATGACCACGCAATGCAATTATAAACCCAGAATAAAAGCAGCATATCCATGAGAAACCTCCCCATCTCCTTGCTGTCTTAGGCAGATCAAGAGAGAAGAGCTACTGGAACAGTTTCATTTATAATAAGAATGCAGAAGAAGCAGGGTGGAGAAAAATAGCCACATCTAATGACTGCAGGATTCCACGTTAACAGGCCATCGAAAATTCAAGATTGATTGGCTCTTTATGGTTCAGAGACTAAGCAGCACATAGGAGACGAGCCTGGATATTAGAAAGGAGACTGAAATCCAAGGACATGTAAAGGGAAAATCCTGATGACAAGTACTCAATGAATTTGAGATGAAGCCATGAGGGAAACACAGCTGTATGACCAGACTACCCTCACCCCCTTTTTTTAAATCCTCCAAAGCCTGAAGGAAAATGACATAAAAACAGGCAAACCATTCTCCCCACAGAATGCATGCAGGCTGGGCATGTGACCAGAAATAAATTACACAAGAGTAAAGGTTTTTGTAAAGTACCAAGTGCCTCGTTGCCTATAAAGAAAAATATGCAGCAGCATTCAAGAAGTAAATAGGAAGCATATCAATAACCAATTTTACAAAGTGGAACACTTGAATTTTACTAGTAAGAGGCATCTTTGTACGAGTCAGGTGTTCTCATCGGATTCTAATTGAACACGGCTGAAACATTAATTCAAATCAGGTGATGAAGATCAAACTAAAGAACTCCGGCCTGGACACCGGTACACTGGAGACAAAGTTACCCTTTTAGAATAAAATACTTATTAAGATTTCAGCTTCTGACAGCATGTAAAAAGAAAAGAGTTTGGCGAAGATCTGCCAATTTTATGTCATCGTGGAGATTCGATATCTAAACGAAGCCCACTGGTATTTTCGATCTCCCCACACAGACACAGTGGTAGCCCACTCTGTGTTTCCCAAAAGTTCTTTCCAGTTTTCCTTCTCATGAGCATGCTAACAGGTCATTCTCCCACTATGGTACTCTTCGTATATGCATGAGTACATTTTCTACTTTTTAATTGACTAGAAGGATAAATAAAGAAATAAATAGCGCTGTTTATAAATGGGGACGGTTGCATCTGGAAGGGCATCTTGCGTAAAATCGGTGCCAAATCAAGCATCAACAACAGGGATCATCAATAACTCTATAAACAATATTAGCAAGAAAGCGTAAGGCTATTTCAGCTGAGCAAGACGGGAAAAACGAGTTATTTGATTTGGCTTGCTTTTACATCCCCACACATTCTGTATCTTAAACCAAATTTCATTACCACTGCAGTTTAAAAGAGTCAGTGACTGATTTCATAGATTTTGCATGAAAAAAGAGGACAGTTCAAGAAGACAAACAGAGCCAGTGCCATTGTGGGGTATCTGCTGAAGCCAACACACTACTGGGGCCCACCATAAAATCCCCATTGTCACAAATGAATAGCTTCTTTCTTCCACTTGACACATGTGATTAGCATGTTTATAATACCATTTCTTAAAACGGCCCGACTGAACATTACGGATGTTTCGGTCTTCTTTATTTTAATGTAATTGATAAAAATTGAAAATTGGAAACGAGTTCAATAAATATTACAAGAGAATTAAGAGCATTGCACTGTCGTTCCTTACTGTGGATCTCGTTCAGTCACTTTAATTGATGAGGGTAAGGGTGAATGAGCCGGTGGCTTTGTAGGCAAAGTGACGCCTAGAGATGAGGGAAATCATGGTTCCTGCCAATTACGTGGATATAATTTGTGCCTCGCACTATAGTCTCCTATGTATGTTGAAGAGTTTAATTACTGGTGGTGTACCCAAGTTTATATTGCCCGTTTCCTTTGAGTTATATTCTTACTTTCTTCTAATGGACATGCACTCCTGTTGATAGTTTGCTTTAATCTGTGCTTTAAAAACTATGTTTAATACGCACACACACAAAAATAATGATGAACTCATTCAAAAAGATCTAAGTGGTCTTCAGAGTGTAGCAAGTAACACTGTGCCCAAATCACCCAGCAGCACTCCTAAGCCTCCCTAGGTCTTCCTGTATTTGCATTGCTTCACTGGCACAGTCATGGACCCTTACTCCATTTCATGGCACAGTAGACAAGCAAACACTGGGACACTGAGTCTGAAGTGGGCCAGGCTCGTCCAGTGAGCCTGCAGAGAGCTCACTGAATACTCCTGCCTGCTGCCTAGCATCCCTGATCAGCCTTTCAGTGGGGTACAGGATGGCCACAGCAGGGTGTGAGCTGAATACTGATCAGCTCAGCAAACCATCCAACCAACCAGTGAATCACACTTCTACTTGGCCAAAACAGGACTGACAAAATAAGAATCCGGCCAATCTAGTACTGCATCTCAAGGGTGTCCTTACTAACCTGTGCATTTAAAAACAGAAATAAAAGACTACCTATTAATTTTCCCTGAATAGCTTCGGTTCAAGGAAAAAATGCATCACAAGGATAAAATATTGTCTTTCTATTTTAAAGAATGTTGTTGATGATCTTCAAAAGACAAAACCGAACTTCAATCACTGTCCAAAGCCACAGTATTCTGAGTAAATCATCTGAATGTCACATTTTCGGGCCAAGTGTAAAGTTGTGTGATGTTTATGGTTTATTCCAGGTGCAAGAGACAATTATGAGGAGCTGCCCATGCAGAGCAGAGTGATATACACTCTGATTATTGCATCTAATAAATCTGTCAGCATGTGCAGGGCTGTGAGAGACAGCAAAGAGCTGCTGGGTCACCCCTGTACTCCTCTCTCTCTCACACATCCCTCTCTTTCTCAGGCACTAACTCTTTTCTCTTTTGTGTCGAGTGTTCTGTAAGGAACTGCTGCTTTTGTATAAATGCTCACTTTAGCATGTTAACATGTTTAAAGTGTCAGTGCTAATCTGAAATGTTCAATCGCACGCCGTCCCTTGGGCTTTTTACGAACTTAAGACAAAATCTGGAAATGTTTCCATTAAGTTTAGTTCCAACTGAGTGTTTTAAAGTAAATGTCACAGCCCAACAAGACTAAAGTTGTTATCCTCAGACTACTCCAACTGCATTTCCCCCAACGCTGACCCATGTCTAATGCCGCGGTAGTCACCCAGGCCCTGCTTGGAGGGGGCCACTTCACAGCACTCTTCCTCACAACAGGGGGCTTTTGTCGTGCTCTGACCTTCTTGGGCACACGGTAATAAATTAGTTTGACTTGTTCCTTCTCTCGTGTTCAGGGTGCATCTCTTTCACACTGCGAAGCAGCGGAGAACCTACTCTGCGTCACTTTGCGTATACGACCCCTTCAGCCATCATTAGGCTATTTAGGCATCCTCGCTCGGGTTGGGAGTATGATGAACCATGGAGCTTTTCATTCCAACCCACATCAGATGGATGGAACAACCACAGCAGGATGGAAAAATCCTGTGGAAGAGTTCATGTATGCAGAACACATGAGTGAATTTGCTCATCTAGCTAGCGTTTTGCCATCATACTTCCCTTTTACATGAAGGCATTTTACGAGACTCAGCAGCCCCGAAGGTTGAGCATGAATCACGGAGCATCACTGCAGAGACCTCTGTTCGGTGATGTTTATGGCAGGGGAGCTTAAGTGCAGGAAGGGCCTTTGAGAACGCCAACAGAGCAGAAAGGAGAAGACATCTTTAGTACCCCTAGCATCTTATATCTTCAGCATTTGAAACAGCTGCGCCTCGTCTCAGATCTCACAGCTACGTCTGTTTAAATATGAAGAAGATCCTTTAATGCAAGCGTGCTCACAGAGCCCGTCTCTGGGCATAGCGGTTAGTGGCTATTTTCAAGAAGTCTTGTGCGATCAATCAAATGCAAACAAATATGACAAAGCTGCAGAGGGCGGGACCTTATATGCACTAAACATGCTGCAGTCAACTATTTAAATATACAAAGAATCGCTGCATTAATGAATGGCAGAATTCAAGGATGCAGCGCTGACTAATTTTATTAGATACTATGCAGGCCAGTGTTCTCACACTGCTCTCAACCCAGCCTTCCTTAGTGCTCCCATTTGGACTCCAGTGCTAATTGAATGCACATGTAGCAGATTCACAGAGAGAAGGAGAGCCCAGATCAACAGCCACGTGATAGTAATGAGACTGCCGTCGGTGTTAATGTGGAGGGATGGGCCTCTGGTGCTCCGTCAGGACTCAGCACAGACCTGTCTACGACAGACTGGACTGCGAGTGCTCGAATTGCTGCTGCATTAGTGTTTGCTTCCCTTTAGATAACCAGTGTCAGTGTAAGACTGTACACAGTGATGAAGAGTAATCGGTTATTAATTTCAACTTAAACTGGAAACGAAAAATTAGTTTGCTGAGTTAATACTTTGGGTTTTAAGGGATTGAAGATCAACAAAAGTCTCAGCTTCTACTTGATAAACGAGGTTTGTCCATGAATGTGGAAGATGGAAAAAATGACTGAAATAAAACGAGGCTCATCTCCGTGGCCTGAAGTCGTCTATTAATACAAAAGGAGCTCACTGTAAATATCTCCAGCGTTGCTTTCCGTTGCGTGAGACTGCTTTGCATCGTAAACTCATAAACATATCCACGAAAAACCCAAATAGCCTCTCATGTGTTTTTAAATGCTTTGTCTTCCACATGGTGTCAATTTGGATTTTTGTGAGAGGCTCATTTACGCATTTGAAATTTTACAGCCACCAAATCGCACAAACCACACTGACTCCTTAACTGAGGCCTGTGCTTTTTACAGACCCAGAATTTCCTCATTTACTTTTCCACTTTGAAAGTGCAAAAATCAACACAAGTAAACAAAGTGATAGGGCACAGTTAAGCCATACCTTCAAATATTACTGAGGAGCTTATCTACTCTTGTCACACAGGATTTTTGTACAAAACGTTCATCCTACTCAACTGACACGGTGAATAATTTCAAAAGCACTTTTCTCATCTTGATTTTGTTGGACAGTCTTGTTTTCTCCTGGGTGGCAGCGGTTAGCACAGTGAGCTCACAGCAGGGACCCTGTGCCTGGGTACACCAGCTTCTTTGTGTAGTCTAAATATATGCATGTCATTGTAAATAGTCCATAGGTGTGAGTATAAGAGTGTGTTTGCTTGTTTTTCTGTGTGAGCCCTGTGATGGACTGTTGGCCTTTCTCAGTATACCGCACCTCTTGCTCCATTCTCATGTAGGATGAGCTCCGGCCCCCCGGCATGGCTGGTAAGAAAATGGATGGATGAATCTGTTTTTTTTTAATCACAGAAGAAAGAATACTGCTACACTGATACAATTATAAGAGCAAACAGAGAAAGACCCATAAAATTAAGCATAACAATCTAATCTAATCTTTGTGCCTTGAAATAGAAAAAAGGGAAACCTCCTCTATTAACAGTACTGTTTCCTCCCATGTCTTCTTCATGTCTTCTCTGTATTGTATTGTCGCTCCTGTCACTGCTCCACAAAAGACTTTCCACAGCTAATCTTTTTCTCCAAGTCAATAACATTCAGAGGCAATTTTCTTCAGTTCCCTTTGTCGGGCTAAATTGAATTCCAAACTAAGCTGAGCTGCTCTGCAACAGTCAGCACTACTGGGCTTTCCAAAGCCAGCTGCTGAACACAGACACTCCCGGGTTACAAAGTACAAAACACTGAAATAATATCAATAAAGTAACAGCTGACGTTGATGAGGCTGTATCATTAGCTTTAATCATTAGCTTTAGGTCAGCGGGCTTTGAACTAAGCAGAATCAACGTGAGCAGAAATCAATGTGTTTGGGTGGGTGTCCACTTCTGAGAGCAGGTATCACACAACATCAATCTATAGTGTCTGTCCTAAGGGCAGATCTGGTTGCTAAAGAGGCTGCGTAAATAATCAGTCATGTGACTCCACAGGGGGAGTTGCTTGATTGGATCATTTTCCCTATGGCAAGCTCATATTTTAAAATAAATAAAAGATAAATGCTACAGATTTACAAAAGTTTGTAAAAGATGGTGTGATGTAACAGACAATGCAATGTTGGTCAGTAAAGAAAGTTTTACACGGATGCCAAAAATTCATGTTTTAAACCCGTAAACGGCGTTAAATCGTTAAATGCTGCCGACAGCACAGTGACCTGAACGGGTTAAACAAGAAATCCTTTTTTTCAAGGTCTCTTCTACCCAAGAGGCAGCAAGTTCTCTTTGAGGTTTTTCTGTAGTGTAATTCTGGTTAGCCACTAAACAATAAAGGAGCATGTGGTGCAGAGGTCTGATGAAATGAACAACTGTATGCCATGCTTTATTCTTCAGCCAGACTGGCAGCACCAACAAATCATAACCATTCGTATGGTAAACCAGAGCAAACTGGTAAATGACTCAATGAGATCCATAAAATGACAGTTTAAAATATCTACAGAGAAATCCTGCTAAAATAAGAATAAGGTTATAAATAAATTGACATAAATTAACATCCCGTATGCCTCGTGTTAATAAAGCATCAGGATGATAACCGTTGCTAGCTGCAGGCCTTGACAGAAGTTTTCTAAATTAGCAATAATGAAAAAAACCTTACTGACATTTGTGTCAAACATCAAAAGGCTCCAGTCTGCAGACACAAGGAAAAAAAGGAAACTTAATAAGGTTTGCACATAAAGATTTACGCTTGCAAAGTCAGACACTGCAGTGAACGTGGAGACATGAGGGACAGATATAAAGGACGCAGACGCAAGACTGATGCCTGTTTTTTGGCTTTTTAATTCACTCAAGTATGATAAATATGTCTACAGGTTTGATCGAAAAAGCTGTGATGGGAGTTACTTAACTGTTGCGGGCTTCTACGTAGTCTGACATGCAATTGTACATGAGATTTGAATTTCATTATTCACTAGCATCATAACAACAACTAAGGAGATGGTAATTTAGCCATTTTTTTTTTTTTTACATCAACCATCAATGCTATCAGCTCATCTCAATAAACAGTCCAATAAACAGCAACACCTCCAGAGCAACATGAAACTAAAAACCTTTTCCCCCCTTCTTTACTTAGGCTCTGTTCACTGTGACAGAAAGACATGTATTCACTGCATTTCTGAAATACTTGTTGGTGACATATTGTAGGGGGATCGAACAAAGCTGAGGGAGTGGACGCTGGGGCATCGGGCCCCCAGATAGGAGGACAAAGGATCCCGCATAGCTCCAGCTATGTGAAAGGGTCCTAACAAAAGGCTGAGAAGAAGAGTGCTTTATGAAGCTGGCTGGAGGGAGAGGAGGCAGAGTCGGGGTCTGTGCCCACAAACCGAGGCCCCCAGTCTTGGTGAGTTACTGGAGCACGACCATGTGTGGTCCGTAATCACACCCAGCAAGCAGCAAGGACCACGCCTCCCTCAATAGAAAGACGGATGCCCCCTTCCTGATTGCTTCAAGACCTGGTAAGAAAGGCTCAAGGAACAAAGGAACCTGCCCTGTTGGGAGAGGGCCATTCAACAGGTCGCAGGAGCATCCCTGTCTGGGTTTACTCTTCTCCCGAGGAGGACAATAGATCTGACAGGTGCTGGAGGAAGAAAGACGAGAGAACGCGGCGAGAAAGAGACAGATGGGTGTGCAGAGGTAGACGACGAGCTGAAAAGAAGAAGACCTACCTAACAAGCAAATGGCTTTCAGAGGGGAGAACAACAAGTAGTCGTGGGCAACGTTTTTAATTAGCATGAAGCCAACAACGGAAACCTAGTTATAGGAAGACGCCTCGTCAGCGACGCTGCCCATTGTTTGTTCCATTTGTTTATAGAAATTCCTGTCAAACAAACATGTTCAAAGTTATCTAACAGCCTTGTCAATATTTCCAGCCTCACACGCTCAAGCAGAAACACTTGTCACAACATGACAATAAAGCGATGACTCATCCTTCCGTTTATTCATTTGTCTTCATCCTGATCGGACTGCAAATGCTGCAGCCCTCAGGAGCAGGAAACAGATGGAACAATGTCCCTCATCACATCATAAAACCAGCGACGCAGTTCAGGCACTTCAGTGCTTCGTCTGCGTCAGCTGCTCTCCGTACCGTTTCCAGGTCATCTGCCAAAAAGGGGGAAGGGAGCAAGAAGTGTCTCTTCTCAGGAAACCTTTCCTTAAGGAATTAGGGTCAACGGCAAGGAGCAGCTGACCTCTCGAGTGCTCGGGATCAGAAAACGGAGCAGAATGGAAGGAAGAATGGGAGGACACTTACGTCATTCGCTATCCCCTCCTGCCCTGCCTTTGGTGATCAGGTCACTTACACAAGAGGCTTTAGAGCCGCATTATCCGCTGCTAACAGTTCACAGAGCAGCGAGCTGGTGATGCTGCTCATGAGATCCTGCAGTCCTCGTCCTGGATGTTTAGGCCGTATCTTACAAGTGTCACTGGGTATCCATCAGCACTGAGCACTGTGTTGCAAATACACAACACGCACACTTCAAGCAGCACTCAACAGCTTATTACACAGAGTGATGGATGCCTCAGAGTAGCCTGGATGTGCTCAGGAAGCTCAGCAGTACTCCTGTTTCCATGCAGCACGCCATCTGAATTCAACTCAGATAAGGTTAAATAAACTGCAACATGGAAAATGCTTTTTGCTCTTGGATAGGGTAGTGCGTCTCAGTGCTGTAAAATATGATATTTAATGTTACGCAGCTGTAAAAGCTCCAGTTTTAGCTCCAGTGCTACTCATAATTGCATTTAAGTGAAAAAAAAAGTGAACCATGTGTTCACACTCTGAGTAACAAGATCAACAAGTCACCAGAGGGCCATTCATTTCATACGGAGCGCAAAGAGGAGCAGAGAGAGCAGGGAAGCTCACGCTTGTGCGAGAGGCCTCGGACTTATTAAAAGGCCACCATATCTGCATCTTTCAGGGCCATCGGCTCATGAATAGGCCACGGCTGTATGTCAGATAACATCTGCAGATATGTCAGAACTGACGCTTAAGTCAGACAAAAACAGCGATTCTTCGACTGGAAATGCCGCTAAGATACTTTTTTAATGAAAAAAATGACCCAACTGACTATTTTGAGACAAAAACAACACAGGAGTACATTTATTCATGCTATCTTTAAAGCTATTTTCTGTCTGTTTTTCCAGTGTTTTGTAAAGGTCCTAGGTTCAGTGGACCCACATGCACATTTCAAAAGATCTCCATGAAGTGATTTTATCATGAAGTGGGCAAGAAATATTGTTACAGAATATTATGATGAAGAATTCAAAAAGATAGTCGGCTTAAGTCCCCCACATCTACAGAAGAAGGTTCTGATCTTACAGAGATAACTCATCTTCTTTAACTAAAAGTAACGAAGAGTAATGCCTATTTTAAACAACAGATTTGGTCAAATGGATTGTCTTTATCATAAAAAAATGTATTTGCAACATGTGATCCAGATCCACACTGTTTTGCTCCACCCCACCGTCTGGCTTTCATCATGGAAAGCATAAAGGACGGGGCCGTCACTGGGATCGCATCCTTTGGAAAGGAAACACCTATATGACAGTTTAGTGCTAACTTGGGCAACTAGTTAAATACAAATATAAAAACAATATTTGGTTTACAAACAACAGGCATTAAACGGGCATTGTGAAACATTACCAAGGGTGTGACCACCCATGTCCAGCATCTGGGATTTAGTTTGGAAATGAGTCAAACGCTATCCGGCTGTGTGCAAAAAAACTGCCCACATGTTCTTCCTGTGGTGCAAAATCAAAGCTCTTCCCTCTAAGATAAATATCATCCAGCAGAGTATCATACACATCTTTCATCACAAGGCCAAATGTGGAGGGGAAACAATCATTTTAGAGTTTGTGCAAACAACATACAGGCTAATTTCCAACCGTCTGGGAATTTCTGGGGAAGAACAATAAAGTCACCCCAGCCAAGAAGACTTCACTGTATCTGCTTCCAGTCACTCCAGCGTGCTAACCTTTGCTGCATGGCTTATTTCTCTCTGGACTGTCTGAATAGCCTGGGAGACGCTGTATCACACCATCAAGACAGGAACATTTAAACAACACTGCAGAGCCAGCTACCTCGAAAGCCTCGGCACAATCTGTCTGGCCTAAGACGAGGTGACACGTTCATCCTTATTCAGCCTCCCTCACTTGCTATCATTTCACTCCCACCTCGCTGTCAGATAAAGACACGACATCCAGATATAAACCGAAAGAGGAGATCAAAGATGCTTGAGGTTAGCAGGCCAGAAATACCGTTCTGAGGTGAAAGTTGCTCTCCAAGTATACGTCCGAGTAACAAACTGTCATTTCTGGTATGTGCTACTGAATATAATTGGCTGGGAAGCTGTTCGCAAAGGTATATTTTCATCTTGCAGCACCTCTAGCTATAATTCATGCAGTACACTCAGGCATATGCAGAATATTAATAAATCAAGACAAAAATCATCCAGAGTGCTGCTTTTGGATGTTTCTTAGACACCGGGGAGTAATTTGTTATTGCAGGTGGCCCCTTACAAGCCCAGTGTTCCTTCTCAAGTATCCCAAATAAAGAAAACAAAGGCTCTCAGATTAGAACTGCAGTGGGCTTTTTTCCCCCTTCGCCTGCACAGGAACCTCAAAACACAGAAATTGTAGGCTTGGGTAATAAAAAGAATTAAAACTGTAAATACAAACAACTTTTGCAACAGTTTATTCCCACTCTAACATTAAGCCGATGCCAGATTTGTGTGGTAAACACCAAAATACGTAAATTCGCAGAAGTAGATTAGTCCATTTCCCCCATAATCCCTTTGTTGCCTGGAAGGAGGGATTTGTGGGTCAAGCCCGTGGCGATGGGGGGTGGGTGGGTTGGATGTTTCCACGTATGGAGAAGCTACGATGCTCCAACCAGACAAGGAGATGAAGCATCCATGCCCATTCCCCCTCCCCCCACCCGCACACATCCAGACACACAGTCAGGCGCATGCATACATCCTGCCTCAGACAGACCAGGAACAAACCATAATGGCACAATGACCTACAAACCACAACCCCATGGGAATTATTCACAAGCTTTCAAATCAGATAGCATTAAAAGTCCTCTGCAGCAGCAACACCGGAGAGAGGGGGGCATGTAACTCTACCCCACCCCGAGCGCATTCTAACACACCATCATTTCATGATCTCACAAAAGGCCTGCTAAACATATGCTTTTGTTTCTGATCCCCTGCATACTCTAGTCATGATTAAACGGCTGCGGTCAATGACTACATGAATCTGTAAAAGCAAAAACAACCTAAAAAACAACAGTGTGCTACGTGTGTGGCATTTTTCTTTTCTAACGCATCAATGTGGAGAAACAACATTTAACATTTGTACTCTCTATGGTTGAATTTATAGAAACAGCTTTACGTACTGTATGTTAGTAATTTGTATCCGCTTAGTGTGACACAATTACTGCTTAATATCACACAAACACTTTACACGCACTGTGAAGGCAAACGAACGTTGTGTACAAGCGAATAAACTGGAATTGCAACTGAAAACAATTAACACTTTTACCACATTTCCAGCAACACTTTTAATTGTGGCTGTATAAAAATTGCTGTTTATAATGCGTCCAAAGTTGGGGCGGGGAAAAAAAGCAGCGCGTTCACGGCCCTGTTCACACAGTGGTCAACAGCTCTACATCAGCCAATAAACTGAGAGCACCTTTCAGGTTTTCTTAAGCTGTTTGAGCGTTTATAGTATAGAACTCGAACAGACAGCCGGTCCAAGAAATATCGTATTGACGATTTCATTTTCATGGAGAAAAAAAGATTTGCTACTGGAATATAAATAACCGTCTCCACGCGCACACACAGCAAATAAGCATTACCAGCTAATTCCTCTTTTCGCCGTTCTCTGATGGACCACCTGTTAGACATGATCCTCAATAGACTGGGGACTGAGAGGCCGCCATGGGGCTGTTCAATCAAAAAATCAGACTCATCCTGGAGGAATCCAGCTGTAAAACACACCCTCGCTGGGAAATCACTCAAAAGAGCTCATAAAAAAACCCACACACAAGCATTTACTCACATAAGCTCCTTCTCTCTCTCTCTCACACACACACACACACACACACACAGCAACAGTATACCCAAACAAGCACACATTTTTAAATTCTAACTGCTTTCCAATGAACTCAGAGGCAATTGCTATCGCCGGTCCTCGAGGATTCAAAGGCCCATTATCCAGCAGGCTGGGATTTGATTTTCTGTTCGGGTGGCTCCGGCGTGACAAGTTGCTGGTGGAAATAGATTCTCTCACCAGGGAGTAAGAAATAACTTCCTTCCACAACAGATTATTTCTTGTAAACATTTTGCAATTCCGTTCTTTTGATGCTTCTGTGTCGTCAGCGTTTATTTGGAGACTACTTGATTCTTAAAGATGTTCATAAATTAAGCGTCGAAGTAGAAAATCTGTGGAATTGGCAAGAACGGCACAGCTGATGGTCCAATCCATTTAGTGGCCATCCTGTGCCCTCCCCAGGTAACCTCACCTCTGCAAAGAGTGCTGACAGTATTTACACATTTCCTGATATCTGCTACATGTGAGCAGGCGATAGAGGCCAAAGTAACTGGAATGTTTATTTTAACAAAAAGTATTTTTATAAAACAAAAGATGCTAATCTGTCCAGATTTTAAAGGTGTTAAAAAGTAACAGATGCCGTTTCTTTTTACGTCCTCTGCTGGACTGTTTTCTATCTATCCAACTCGCCTTGGGAAGCAGGATCACCTACGCCAGATTGTGGACGATGTTAAGTCTCCCACAAAATATTTCAAGCTTCAGGTTACGCTGTTTTACATGAGCACGGGAAGTTTTTCCAGAGGTAATGAGAATCTGTGCCAGCTCGGAAAAAGTGCAAAGCGCACTCAGCGGGCCCCAGGGGCAGACAAAACAGCATTAAGTATTAAGGTTGCTTAAATGGAAAGAAATTCACTGTGTCAACTCAGTTTCCTCGTGAAGGAGCGGGAAAGCCAGAATCTCAAAAATAACATGTTGACAAAAAGAGCGCGTTTAACGTGTGGCATTGACCAAAACGGCGAGGTGCTGAGAAATGGCACTGGCTCTGTTTGTGATCCTCTGACTCAAAAGAGCAAATTAATAGTGATGAAATATTCAAGTCTATTGTGTGACTAAACATGCATCCCTTCCTGGATGATTGAGAATGCATCAAGACATGCAAGTCTATTGTGTTTTTTTTTAGGTTGTGTGGTGACTGACTTTAGGATATTTTAAGTTAAAGAGCTTTGGGGCACTTTGTTGGACAACTAAACCACCCAAAAGCTGCCTCGGGGTCTGGAAAATGGAAAGAAGATGTAAACAAAGCAGCAGGATTCAATTATATGAACCTGCAGGGTTTTATGCCTTTTTTGACCTAAAACAAGTCCGTGAATTAAAAATGGGAGGATGGATTCATTTCAGCCTCCTACCTAGTAAGTCATATATAATCCAGAATTATGGTTAGGTCAAACATTTTTGGCTGCATACTACATTCTCTATATCACCTCCCTTTTATATCTTAACTTATGACCCAAGAGCAGACAAATACATTTTTCTTTTTAGAATAATGTTATACCCACACAGGTGTTGTCATGGTGCGTGGTATTTTATCAACCTGCACAACATTTTGTCCAAACATGAAATCTTAAAAAAAAAAAAAAATCTATGAAATGTTAACCCAACATTCACGGGAGCCTCTTTAGCAAAACCACTTTAGACTGAAATGCAACAAAAACTAGAAAATAAAACAAAGTTTGGAGCATGTCTCCCTACATCGGGGGTCCAGGTCTCGAGGGCCGGTGTCCTGCAGGTTTTAGATCTCACCCTGTGTCAACACACCTGAAGTTCATTACCAGGCATCATGTTGAGGAGGTAATTTAGCCATTTAAATCAGCTGTGCTGGATCAAGGACACATCTAAAACCTGCAGGACACTGGCCCTCGAGGCCCAGCGTTGGACACGCCTGCCCTACATGTTTTCACTTTCTTAATCTGTTGGCCTTTTTGAATTCAGCATTGTACCTGCTATTCGTGAGCATATTGGCTTCTTTACATTGGTTCTTGTCCAAAGCACCCCTGGTCAAAAGTTCACACCCTCTGTCCCACCTTTGCACCAGTGCTACTTCTGTGGTAGCTTGTGCCAGTTTCAACTTTTCCCTTTTTCCACCAAGGGAGGAGTCAGTGGCTAACAAGCTGTCCATGTTCTGCTTCCAAAAATTCCTCTCCCAGTTGGGTAAACTGGGATGCTTACAGCTGCTTTCAGTGGGGTGAGGGCTGAATTATTCTAACAATGATGAACTTTATGAATGCAAGTGTGAATTTATAAATGGATCTATGTGTCCGGTGCTGATTGTGTAACTACCAGCATTTTTTTAATATGGGCATTTATAAATACACTGCAAATGGCAAACATGAAACATATATTCAGCAGAGGTTGATTATGGTGGTGTCTTAAGAACCCAATTAGTTTTAAATCAAGCACTGTCGTAGAGTTGCTAGTGTGGCTATAAACTCTTCTTGTTAAGGAATGATTTTCATGTTTTGTCAATAGGTTCTTTGCAACAATGAAACCAAAGCAAGTGACATTGAGGTCATTAATCAGAGCTAATTCTGGTCTCGGGTGTTTCTTACAGCTTAGATGATCAATCAGTATTGCCAATTGTTTGAGCAGTTTAACAAAAGACTCACACAGAACCAATCTGTACAAATCTGTGAGAGTAAGGACCAAACAAATGGTCATTTGCCAGTGTACCTAGTCATAATTCATTTAGTGAAGTTCAATTCCAGCTCAGTGCTAAAGATGTTGATGGGTGTTAGTGAAGCTCTGCAAACCACAAAATCAAGTGCAGTAAATGCAATGAGACTCTGTAGTCTCCCAACCCTGTTATTTCAGTGAAACAGAGTACATTCCTGGAGCTCAGCAGATATTAAAAATTCAAGTCATGCAAACTGGGTTAAAATGCCACACAGCACACACATTTTGTTCAGCTCAGTAGCCAGACTTCTGCATTTGTGGCAAAGAAATACCCTTCTGGCAATTTTTAGAGTCAACTGGCAGCTGTGGACATCCAGAAGGAAAAGACTGCTAAACTATGACTCTCTAAATTTATGGAAGTGTCTCATCATTCTTACAATTACAAGTGTGTTTTAAGGTGAAGTACATTTAGGCGAGAACTAAACACACGTATCAGTCGTGTGGAGGCAGATAGGATGCACACCACTCCTCTCCACCTCTAAAAGCTTCGAAGGATTGAGGCTGTCAGTTGAGAGACCTTCAGCAAAAGGTCTTCAGCAGCAGCACTTGAGGTGTGCTCATGGACTTTATGAGGTGCAAAGTGAGCTATTATTCCCTCCAACCCTTCAGCTGCCATTCCTGAAAAATTCTCTCAAAACCCCAAAGAAAAAACTTGTATATGGATTTTTATGACTTGAAAAGTGCACTTGCAATTGACCTATCCCCTCTCCTGGCTGAGAAATGCTGACTGGGAAGATGATGTTGCCAAATTCCACACTGCATGGCTCGACTGTGCACTACACCCACAAACAGATCAAAGACAAAATGAAGGTGAAGCCAAACCTAAAAAACATGCCCACAACATCGCTGCCTCAGTGTCCTTTGTTTGTTTTATTCATGTTACACCAACAAATTATTCAGACCTTGCCTGAAGGCAAATGTCAGTATACGGTGGAAAGTGGACGGACACCACGTTCCTCCACATAAGTCTACGATCCAAACACGTGAGCTCAACGATTTCTAATAGTAAAGACGGACTTGAGTTTGAATCCTTTCAGCAACCTTTAATGTGGGATTTCTGTGTGATGTCTCCCTTTATTTGTGGTGATTCCATGTCATGGTGCTGGATATTAAAAGGCTATTTTGAGCATCCACATTGCATTTTATATCCTTGATATCACTTACAATGGTGGGCAGTTAAAAGAATTATTCTCGGCCTTGGAATGGAAAAACCACATGGTCAAACACATGGCCAGTAAAAACAAATGGCCTGTGTCACTGATATAAGTTTTTCTTTTTTGGTAATTAGATTCCAGCTGTAATGTGGCAAAATGGCCGGTTGATAGCAAAGGCTGAATGAGAACAAAGAGCTGCAGCAACATTTCCACAGCTTTATCATGTAGTATTGATCTTCCTGTTGGGTCATGGGTTTTCCTTTTCCCTTCTTCCAGTCAGCTATGCCTCAGGGCTGTAGTTGGCATTTCATTTCACAAAGCCAGGAGGGATGCTGCCTCATGTAGTACCAGCCTTACTGGATAGCTGGTTATAAGCAACCAGTTATCCTTGATGTAGGGACCCAGCACAATGACTTAGTCAGCCAAACCATTGCATTTTAAGATAGTTTTTCTCTGATCAATTAAATTATATGAAAGTTGAGACAGAACTTGGTAACCTGCATGTTTAATGATACATTAATTAACTATGTGTTGACTGCAAATAACCACAAGGAGCACAAAGCCTGCTTTCAGTTAAAATAGAGTTAAAATTGTTAATGATCTGAAAAAATTAATCCCAAATACACAATATACAGTATATCTGCAAACATACCCATTAGAGCAGCAAATTAGTGAATTAAAACGAATCCTGGACTATAAATAATTTTTAAGGAAATCACTGAACTCTAATTTAGAAACAGAAACAGATACTTTAACTTCCTTCTGAGTCAAACTCGGAAATTTCACGAGTTTCTTAAAACCAAAAGAAGATTTAGCTATACCAAAACTCTCGAGGTACAGTCTGCTGAACACTAAGCTCTTTTTTTATATATATCCAGCTCATAAATGTCTAAATTGCCTGAATAGACGTACTGTACGCTGCTGGTCCCAAATAAACAACTCTAAATCCTGAACAAATAAACACAGTCCCAACACCCATAAACACATCACTGCCTGAGCCTATAATGCAGACCAATGCTGCTGAAAACAACGCAGTAAATATGAGCTCTCAAACACTGCAGCCGTACCAGAGAAAATACTGTTTTCTCTGAAATGATGCTGGTGCTATGCCAGGAAATTTTTCCACAGCAGTGCATCTAGTTATGAACGACGTAAATGAGATTTAGTCATCTTTGCTGAAAGATTGAGGCAAGTGTTTTTGCATTACTGGAACGCCTTATTCACCTGTATCAGCTTAACAATTACCACGAGGCATCGCGTGTTATTTCATATTTTTCCAAACATGCAACACTATCTTCTCTACTTAGAAAGTGTGGCTGACCTGTTAAGCATTAGTGAATGAGGAGAGTTTAGGATATCTTTAGAGTATCCCCCATTTTTATAAAAAAGGGAAAAAAGCAGAAAATTGTAGAATATTAAGAACACAGTTTATCCCGAGGAGACTTAAGGCGAATTTTCCAGTAAAACTAATGCTGGCTACTGCACAAAGATGGCAGGAGATTGATTCAGATCAGACAGCGGTTGCACCACACACGGCTAAACTTGCATCATTGTGGTTTTTATTACGTTGACAAGGTGAACGCTCTCAGCTGCTCCAGATTTTACATCGTCTTGTCATGCTGCAGTGAGTTTTGTGTTGGTATGATACAAAATCTGCCACAAGCTATTTATATAGGAAACAGCTGACCTGAAATCATTTGTGTTGCTGTTTATTCTCAACAAACCACAATATCTATGCACATGTGAAAATATTTAGAACTCGGCATCCACGTCATCTGTACTGAGGTTTATGAATATGCGAGTGACCTCTGCTTCAGGGTTTAGAGCTGTCAGAGAGCGTAACTGTGCTGTGGTCATAACGCTGTGCATACACACAGAGGAGAACTGGGTTTTCATCCCGTACTGGGACGGAACAGGTCGATGCTTTGATCAATGTTTTAAATAAGAACACGATGTTTGACCAGTTCTGATATCCTTTCATCTCACTCATCAATGCTGTGATGAAACCTGTGCTGGAGATCAAATGCGCCTCACCTTCAAGGCTTTCTTTTTCAACTCTAAGAATCATGAATATAGAAAAGCCTGATGTTTCTTTTATTTTACTTTTCTCCTGTATAGGAGAACTATCCAGACTACAGCACATGCACCAACATGAGAAATCCCTCACAAAAGGACATGGATTTAATAAAGTAAGAGAAGTAAAGCAGTCAATTAACCACAGACTGAAAGATTAAACAATCTGCTTTACACTGTGGCTCAAGCAGATGAATCCTCCTTACAGTAAAATAAGGGTTAAAGTCTGACAATAAGCCCCTTTTAAAAATAACATTTAGATATATACACATATATATAACAATTCTTTCTACCACAAAAGATCTAAAATTGTGAAACGTTTAGATATTGAATTTGTTTTTCTGCTGGTCTGTTTTATTACAAGAGAAAGCCAAGCTTCTTAGGGAGACAGTCCATACTCAGGAGCTGGAACTGTGTAGTGATGGTACGACACTTTGCCTAGTAGACCATGGAGTACATTTTTCTTGTATTTTTTCTTGTGAAATACTGTTATTTTACATTTAGCATCATCTTATTTTTACATTCATGTTTCCTCTTAGTTGGCTTTTGTATTTGATTTGACCACCTTTTAGTGTCCCTTCAGGAGAAGCCAACGACTCGCCTGCTGATCATGTTTAAATATCCCCAAAAGATGATTCTGTTCATCTGGACGTCGCGTTTTCAGTCATCCAAGTGACTTCTTCAGTCTCAGCTGACTGCAGGTTTCCCCAATCTCTTAAACAGTACATTGCAGTGGTTGCTGATCAATGGTCATGAAAATTTATATATTAATGATGAAGGAACTGACCTCCCAGCCCATTGTTCCTTGTGTGCTGCTAATTTCAGTCATTATGCAAATTTACTGTTTATAATATTGGGGAAACCTGCAGTCAGCTGAGACTGAAGAAGTCACTTGGATGACTGAAAACGCAACGTCCAGATGAACAGAATCAACTTTTGGGGATTTACTTACCTGGATGATTGAGGATGCATCAAGACATGTTTAAATATATCTGAATGGGTGTAGATTTGCTTGTGTTTACCTTTAAAAAAACAACATTGAGATTAAAAATATGTTCTGATCGCATCCTTGAATAAAAAGGTTATATTTTTTGAATTGTCATTTTCTCTATCAGTCATACCGTGGATGTTATGTTACACAGCACAGGCTACTTTTGGAAGAAAACCAGAGGTCTTCTTATTAAATGCCATGAGATCATTCATAATGATAATTATGTGATCATGGCAGGGCTAAGCATGTGTCCTTTCCAACAATACTCAGACAGCATATTTTAAAACTATTAGGCTTTGGCAACACTGAGCATGAGTATGAGATGACAGGAATTTGAGTAATTTGTTCAGGAAGTGCATTTTTTTAATTCATATTTCTATTCTAAATATTTTCTATTTCCACGTAAAAAATGTAGATTTTTTTTGGATTATTGCAATAAGAAGGCTGGCCTTGTCTGGAGCCCAAGCATAGCTTAATCACGGCTCTCAAAGGGGAAATTGTAATTGCACGGAGTGAGAGCCAAGTTTGTAATTTAGTGTAAAACACAAAGTGCCAATGAAAACAACAGCCAATTACACTGAAAAAAATACAAATCTGCAACAATAGCCAAACTGAGAATCAGGGATAATTATACGTGTTAAACAAATAAATACTATAAACTAGCCATGAAGACAACTGTAAATTGTGTCTAATAACTGCGGCTCAGTAGAAAAAGTGGAAGTTGTACTGACTAATGCTTTCTTACCCTGATACCTTCTTTTATGTATTTTGTGTACTTATAAAAGTTGGCCTGTTTAAGGAAAGCTGGGCCTAAATAATATATTTCAATAAGCTCAACTCTAAAAAAAGAAGATGAAGAAGAAGAAAAGCAAAGCTGCAAGTAAGTAAAACAAGCAATTTATCGGCACTCTTCTATCAGGTATATGAAACAGTTGTTTCGCTCCTTCACAGAGGTCTGATTTTCTGATTTCCAAATACCCATAATTTGCCGATGTCAAGTCGTTACCGCAAATTAAGCAGGAAAACATGCCAGCGTGTGTTCCTGCCAACTCATCTGTTCATGGTGACAACTGGCATCCATCATTCATCCACAGGATTTACTGCCAAACGTCTCCAACAGTAAAGTATCAGATACACAGTAATCCCCTTTATAAATCTGACCTATAATTGTTGGCTACATGAAACAGATTATTTTACATTCTCGTGTTAGTGCGTCTCTTTGAATCAAGCCATAAAAAAAAAAAAAAACAGGGAAAATGACCACACGTGTTAAATGGAGACGTATGCTACTGTGACACTGCAGACAACAGAAATATAAGTCATTAATTTTTACACTACAGGGTTACACTTCGCTGAATGAATGAATACGATTTGCAACGGTTGGAGGAAGAAATAAATGACATCCTTATTCATGTAATGAGCACCGTCCGTCTGTGGCACTCGCAGGGAAACTGTGGGAGGATTTTTCTGTTTTCTCTTCACTAAAAATCAATAACCTCTCAATGAGCTGGTGGGCCTAGATGTGAGCTCCTGTGGAAAATCAGCACTTCGGATTGTGTTGTTTAGCCAATTAGAAAACAGAAGCACCAATCAAGGTCTATTCTCCTCGAAGAAAAGGGGCCACGTCTCAATGGAGTGCACAGGAAGGTAGGTTACCTGCCTGCTTTACTTTAGCTCTACTTTACTCGTATTGTTTAAGAGTAACCAATCTTATCAGCTAAAGTAGAGCGACGGGTATAATTAATTAGGAAATGTTTAGGTGTTACATCAAATGAACGGTGGAAACAGTGAAAGTGCTCATGTTCAGTTCTGATAATGCATTTTTCTTTACACAAGTGAAGGAAATCTGCCAAAAGGATAAGATTTCTCAGTTCTTCGCAGAGAGAAATTCACTTGCCTCAAGACATTTCTTATTATAATTGTCATTCTTCTCGTGGTATCATTTGTCTTTTTCCAAGACGGTGCAGTAAGCTTCTGAAAAACATAACATTAATCCGAAACACTTGCTAAGTGGTTCAGATTAATGTTATGATAAAAAAAAATTGGCAAAAAGAGAAAAGACTGGAGGTTTATGAATGATTGTTTGTTTGAACAGATATGTCGGGTGGTTAGGGTCTTCATCTGGGACCCCAGCAGTCACTCACACTAATGAAAACAAAGCTTGCGAGCCAGCAGAGCTGAGGATGGATTTTCTCTTTAACTGCTTCCTAATTAAAAGAACCACTGATGTATCTACCATGTGGTGGCAAGAAGTGAGTCTTCTGTAAATGCTGGACTCTTTTGGAGCAGCCACTTAGGGGTTTGGTTTGGGGCACACTTGACATTTCATCAGGTAAGTATTATAAGGCACTGCATAGTTAAATCAGGAAAAGACCTGCACACAGCAAAAAATGTAGACTTACCACCAAACTTTCACAATCCAGAATCAGACTTCCATTTACTGCCATATTATTGAGAGCTTGATATGGTGGTTTTCTTTCTCTGTGGTTGGAGAAAGGGGGGAAAAAAGGCTGTCTTGGACACCTTTTCCTAAACTAAATGTTCTCTGCTGACCAGGAATAAACCTGTGCCAACTGTGCGAATCCACCTTGTGGTGAAGATGAAGACCTTACTTGGCAGAACGGCTGAAAAGGGAAAGTCGCTCACGTAAAAGGTCAAAGTTGAAGAGAAACACCTCAGCCGCAAATGCCAAGGGTCAGCACCGTGAGCCAAAACAAACCGCTGAAATCAACCCTGTAAACAATCACGATCCCATCAATCAGTCACCGGGCTGATTGTGTTCACAATGACAGAGAGAGAGTAAAGCAGAGAGAAACAGTGAACTACAGACTTGGCCCCGTGCGTGAAATACTATACAACACAAGCTGTTCTCCATCTGGAGAGATGTCAGACTCGTCTGCCTCACTGAGCCATGACAAGCTACATTAGAAGCAGTCAATTCACACCACATTCGATTGGATTTGGTAATTCCACCTTTACATGTCCAAACACAAAAAAAAAAATTAAAAAAATATGCCCCTGATGGCCCCACAGAGGTATTCAAAATACAGAAAATCATTTATTTTAAAAAATAAAGAAAATAACCTGAATACTTTGCAGGTGTAGCTGCTGGTGAAAGCACATGTACCAAAAGAAACAGTAGCAAAAAACAAAAGTAGGAACCTACTTCTTTATCTTGTATGGAGCTTTCATATTGCACACAACTATTTAGTGAACAGCCCCCCAAGGCTAAGATTACAGCTCTGGATTGGATTCAACTCTTGCCCTCTCCCAGTGAAGCTGTTTGATGAAAGGCTTGGCAAAGGCCACATCCAAGTGTGGTGGAGTTTTCTTCCCCCCCTTTTTTTTTAATTCACTTAAACTATATGAGGTCCTGGACCAGACTGGTCGTGTGGTTGTAAATAACCTGTGGTGTCCCAGAGGGTGGCATGCTGCAGGCTGTTGTGCTTTGCACGCATTTTTTCTGAGCGCTAAAACCACACTCTGGCTTCCCAGGGCTCAACAGTATCAATTAGAGGCAGCTTGTGAAAAGATGTGCTTCCTCCGTTGCTGTGGTCTGGTAAGAGGTAGGAAGTGAGGGAAGAGAGAGGGAGGAGGCAACTCGTACTGCTGGGACTGTCCGGGTCCGCAAGAATTCAGTCTCCAATTTGCTCTGTCAGCTTCTCCATCCACATATATAGAAAACGAGTGCAACAACACATAAACAAGCAGTCCTTCTCAATTTCCTTTTTCTCATCTGAACTGTGCAATAATCTGTCCTCCATACAACCTCAGCTCAATGGCAAACAGCACACAACTGCAGAATATGTGCCACAAAAGGCTTCTGCTATGTCCCGGTGTTAAAGGTCCAAGGGGAGCAGCAGCTGCAGCAGGTTACCAACAGTAGCTCGACTGGCCAGACCACAGGCTCTACTGCACTGCATCTGACTCACTCACTGCACTTAGGAAACACCAGATACTGTAATCATATGTGAAAACCACTTAAACCACAATAATAACAGAAGTCAGAGGATTTCTAACACTTGTTTCCCTTAAAGGAACGAACCTGAACCTGACGAGAAGCAGAAAGAAATCCTCAACCCTGCAAAGTTAAAATAACTGAAAAATCCCGCTCATAGTAACAGAGCATTGCAGGAACACACCATCTAAATGCAGCAAAGGTTACGTCACAAACACTGGAACATAAATACAGTCCCGATCAAAAGGTTAAGACCACTTGAAAAATGGCAACAAAAAAAAGTTTTATATATCCATGGTTGGAGCTTAACAAGGTTCAAAGTAGAGCTTCAACACACAACAAGAAGGAATGGGAGTGAGACAAAACACTTTTTTGACCATGCAATTTATTGAAAACAACGCTTTACCATGTCGCTTTTTTAGCAATAATGGCATCTACATTATGAGTGTTTAGTCCATTTAAATTGAACTTGGGTTCGTTTTCCCCCTTGGTGCGGTGCGTTTGTGCAGGTGTGAGCACAGCACTCGGGTGTGGACCAAAACAACCGCACCAAGACCCTTTGGAGGAGGCGTGATGGTACGGCTCCGGACGAACTCTGGTGCGCTTTGTTTGAACGTGATCCGACCCCGATCTGAACCCACTACCAGGTGTACATTACAAGTACTATAGATGTGTTAAGTTCTGTACAGGCTAGCAGCTAGCCATAAATGAACATAAATTCTGCGCTTTCTAAACATTCTCACGTACTGTAGTTTTAGTGGAGTTCACTTGGATTTTTCTCTGTGTGAAAACCAACCAAACCACGGAGAAAAGCTACAAGTTTACTAACTCATCAACTGACTCGGACCAGAGTAAAAGAACTATGGGTGTGAAAACACCCTGAGACAATGAACTTTAATTATACTTTACACTGAACTTTGTTCATTATTAAAATATGGTTCGAAAATGAAAAACGGTGTAACTGCTATGATGATCAATTTAAACAAATAAATAAAGAAATGGAACTATTTTTGTATCTGGCAGCTTTGTTTAAGCAGGTTATTCGTTTTCACGTCCGAGTGCACTGACAGACGTGATTTTCCAGCAGTACAACCAAGACACTGGATAATTTAGCTGGCATATTCATAACAGTCGGGCTTCTTTGGGATCACCAACCGTGAATCCTCTGACCTCATTCCTCTGTCTTCTTACCACTTGAGAACAGCCAGAACTTTGAGAGCATGTAACAGAGCACGTACAGCCGTAATGGGATTGCCCAATTGGTTCTGACAGGTTTGGTGCACAATGCTGCAGCAGTTTTCTGCTCTGTTCAAACAGTGACCTCTGGGGTCTTGATTCTTTGTCCTTCATAAACAACAGGACAACACAAACGGGGATTAATTCCCCTCTATTTGGCGACAAATGGTCGCCTTCACTGGGTCCAGGGAGAACAGAGGGAGCACACAAAGCTTTCTTTTAACAATGAACAAAGGCACTGGCTCCGAACCGGCCAACTTGTGTCATAACCTTATCGAAATGAGCCAGTGCTTCTTGCCACAGAGATGGTGAGGCAAAGTGAAAAGAAGCCTTTTCCTCTTCATTGCTGAAAAGGCCAAACTATAGCATCCCTGTTGGATATGGGGGACAGGGAGGTTTTTGTTTCTAATAGCTTGGGGTTCTCTGCTTACACGCCCTCATCCATAGTGCTGTTAATCCCATTAATATGAAGAGGGCCAAGAGCCTGAGAGTGGCCATGGCTTAAGAGCCATCAGCCAGCATTAGCCCTGGAAATCCAATCCCTTGTCTAGACCCATTACCAACTTAGCCCAACAGAGTTTAATCATCTGAGACATATTTATAATGATGGCAGCAAAACCTATAGCTGCCCTTTATCAATCGATGCGCTGATTCTTGGCAGCGTCAACGCCTTTCTCACATCATTGAACTGTGGTCGTGAATGTCTGCCACACAAAACTGACCGTGGGTGGGATTCAGGTTGGTACTACACATTGTTTAAGGCAATTATTGTGTGTGTGTGTGTGTGGTTCTGTCTGCAGTACACTGTGCCTGCAAGATCTATTAACCAAGACAATCTGTCAACTTTAATTAAACAGCGAGCCAAGGCAATGAGAATACTCAAAGTGGACTAAGGTCAACATCTTGTGTAGGATTGTAAAGATTGATCTCTAATGCCTCAATCCACCACCAGGCAGCACACCTGACAGCTACATATGGACCATGTTTCATCCCACTGCATGGCAGTTGGGTGATTACCCTGCTTCAGAGCCTGATTATTTTAAAGTAGCTTGATCTGGCCTGGTGAGAGGACAGAGGTGGCTTTCAAGAACTCGTGGGCATGCTATGTATTCATTATCAGCTTCAATCTTATAATAAAACAATGCATTCCCTGCATTTTAGCATGCAGATATCACAGAGTGCCATTTGAGCAGGAGCATATCAACTATTAGAGGTATTTAAGACTCATGTATGTATCGTGTTTCTCCAATGTCTAGACACCATCTGGACCTGGAGGTTATGCATGTCCAGAAGCGAGGGAGGAGCATGCTCCCTGTGTAAGATGTCAGTCAGGATTACATATTAGGTTTAAAAACCTGGCTTAGCGTTACAGCCTGTTGCTGTGCACAACCTAATCAGATTCAGTAACAATGTTTAGAATATTTAGGTTATAGCACATTGAATGCCTTAATGTTCTGTAATGAATACAGGATATTTTAATAGTTGTAAGAGAAATTCAAGGACACTTTGTTGTCATTGGTTTCTGAGGCTGTACTCACAGCACAACAATGCTGTGAACTAAATGCTGGGCTGGAGCCTATCCCAGCTGGCATGGTACACCCTGCACAGGTCACCAGTCTATCAGCGAGAGACAGAACACCTTTCACGCTCTCATTCACACCCGTGACCAATTTAGGATAAACAATTAACCTAATATGCGCATCTTTGGACTGCGGGAGGAAGCCAGAGTACCCGGAGAGCGCCCGTGCAGGTACAGGGAGAATACGCCAAGTCTGCACAGAAAGACCCCAGCCGGCCGGTGGATTTGAACCCTGGCTGTAAAGCAACAGGATTAAACCACCAGACCGCTGTGTCATGGAAATATTATTCATATGAAAATGTACCTAAAATATCCTAAAAATGGCATGACATGAAAACTCAGGATTGGCAAAATCATCAGAATTTATCCTCTAAAGACCATGAATACGAAAACAAAATTTCACAGCATTAAATTCAAATTGATTCTTAATCTGTCTTGTTGAAATCTGCTTTGCATTTAAATAACAGTTAGTGGTTTACAAGAAGTCACACAAAGCATTGTGGGAAAAAAAGTTTCCAGAAAATCCAAAAGTTCCTTGGACTGCAAACGCCGTACAGGAAGTTGTGGCTGAAGCATTCAGTGCATCAGCAGATCCTGCCGTGCCACAACCACACGACCGTTTGCTGAATGTTTTTTACTGGTTCAACAACAACCAGAATATTCTTTGTGCGCACTTTTACATGTTAGGACGTCCACCAATAAAACGCTTTCTCAAGTTTAGTCTCTATTGCATGTTTTACAGATATGCAGGTCTTTCTGTCTTATTTTCCCCTTTCTGTCCTCACCACAGTGAATGCAGCATAAGAGCCAACATTTTTTAAATGAACTTCAGGAGTTTCGGTGCAGTAACAAAGATGCAGCGCGGCCATTTCTGGGCCCGATGACCGTGTGAAGGAGTGAGAGTAGCATCGTATCTACTCAGCTGTTTCCTATTAACCTAAATATGAACTCACTCCATCGAAGACGCATGCTTCGAGCAATTCTGTGGGGTTTTGTTGGTAAGAAAAGAAACTCACAAACATATCAGAACCCCTCATTAATGGTATTTTTAGAAACAAACGAATTTCTGCCAGGCTAGCTTATCTTGCAATTGTGGTGAGCGAGAAAATAACAATTTCTACCCTCACTGGCTTTCTGTCGAAAACGAGAGCTTAGGAAAATTGAGATCCAATCAATCTGTGGTTGAAACTGAGCTGATCTTTCTGGGCTGGTGTAAAGGAGTCATATTTTAAAAGAAGAATCGTCTTTCTTCCTTTCCTCTTTCTGAAAGAAAGAATCTGAGAGATGTTGTAATGAAGATTTCAAAAAGTTGTCACATTCACCGCACATTGGCAGCGCTCACACGTGGAATGTCAACAGACTCACGCTGGAGCTAAAAATCTGTAAATGATAATCAGAAACATTCCTGTTAGAATATTTATTAGAGAAAGTGTGGAACCACCAGGAGTGAGTAGGATACCTCCCACATGTGTCTTTCCTATCCTGCCAGCAGATTATACAGTCTGGCAGTCGAAGGAAGGAAATGCAGGGCCCAAGGTTCTTACCGTTGACAACAGAGTCACACTGAAGAAAACCATTACAGCTCTTTCATCTGTGCTTTTTAAAATGAGCTCTTTGCATTTTTAACTTGATTTAAATTTGCAATAAGTCTTATTTTAACATTTCCTGTCATGAAAACAACAGGTCATTTATATATATATATTTAATATATATTCAATATAAATAATATTTGCAATAACTTTGAAGATAAGAATCATTACATATGTTAATGTCCAAAGAACTTCAAGATCATTTACCACATGTTAGAAAAGCCCTGGCTGAGTGGAGAACTCTGCCCCGTCAAAGGATATTACAATATGTAAAGTCTTTTAAACTGAATTTAACAGAACAGCACTGCAACCTAAAACAAACAGATTGAGGAATTCTTCACATTTACACAGAAGAGCTTTAATTGTCTTCAACTGAATTGTTCGGGAATTAAGGAAACCTGACTCCAATATTAATTCTGCCTCACTTTCCACCTAGCAAACCTATTCCACGACCCTGTGCTAATGTTTTCAGTCTGCTACTTGGTGCTGGGAAAAGCAATTGAGGAATATCAATCTGTTGTGATGGAAAACCATATAAAAGCGGTGAGAATGAATCAAAGTAGCTAATCTGAAGGCCGTAACATAAACAATGAGCTGAAAAATGCTGGAAAGCTCTGCGTATCACAGAGTTAAGTGATAATTATGTGCAACTTTGTCATTTTGGTTGCATTACACAAATTCGATCTATTCTAAACAGTGATTATAGCTCCTTTGAAAAACTAAATACATGAGTTTTGAATACATTATATTATTTTGTCATGAAGCTATCTTCACCAACTGTGTCAGCATGAACTCTGTCTCCATCCTGGCAACTACAAGCAACAAACAAGCTCCATTTGAATCCACTTCAAATGCTCCCTTGAAACTGGTGAAGGGAGAAAAACCCTAAACTCCTTACCAAACGGGACCATCTGGAGACACTGGATGATAGAAGCCGGGGGCCTAAAGGTTTTGGGGGGTAGCTGAAAGGAAGACAGACAGAGGGGAAAAAAAGATGCAGAGAGAAACAGCAGCGTAGCTACATCTACGAAACCATGTCGTGAGTCCCTCTCTACAGGCAGGACGATAATTACAGGGCGCAGGCTAAGAAACCCTGACTGGGAAAAAAAGTAAAGATATTCAGGCTGCTGGGTTGCCGCCCTTGGGCCCTCAAGATAACCGCAATGCTAAGCAGCAATCCTACAGTATAGGCTATGAGAGTAGGGTTCAAGATCACTGCAGTGACACTGTGCCAAAGAAGAGACCGCTATGGGTATGGACAAGCCTATACTGGGGCAGGTAGGTCAAAGTACTCTGGTCTCCACCTCAGAGGCCAGATACAGGTTTTCCACACGTCTCTGAAGTTAAACTTGAAGAAAACGTGAATACATTTGAACTAAAAACAAATATTTAATAGTTTCTTTTTCCTTAACCATATTTACTATAACATTTGGGTGGTGTCAACATCAGTCACCACCCAAACCTCACATAAACTGCCTCAGCAAAGCAGGTTTTGGTTCTGCCCTCAATCCCAACTTCTCTAATAAAACTTTCAGAGCATGGAGCTATACGATGACTCGCCTTTACCAACTGTCTGACCATTATAAATCACTGGCCATGCCCAGGGAGGCTGCGTCCTTCAGCGTGACCCACAACCTTCACACATCCTCACACAGTCAAATTGTACACCATAACACGAGGGTGGAAAAATGAGGTGGGTGCAGTTCATCACATCCATCAAACTCCTGACAGTGAACAATAATCCATAAAGCCAGGGTGTGTGTGTTTGGGGGGGCGGTGAAATATACCTTAAAACAGTCCAGTGTTTACAGCTATTAAATGGAGAATTTGGCAGCTTTTTAAGCTTCATTAAAAACATCGTCACCTTGATTAACCTGCGCTCAACAGGTTTTTATAACCGAACAAAAGAATCCTGCAATCAAACCACGGAGGTCTTTTCATTATCACGGTGGTACCTGGTGCACACGGCTTACAGGGAGCCGCAGAATATTGCTCCAGTATTTCTCGTCTGACATTTATCTGAGCTCTCCCATTCCTTCACTCAGCCCCAACTGCAGATTACAGCAGTGCTGATATGAACTACGTGACGTATGATTCCCATTTTCCAGTGCAGGTGTCAAAGCTGTGTATGTGCTAATGATGACTGTGTCCCAGGGAGGGAAAAGAAAAGCCGCCCCTCCTGGGAATTTGGCCGTGGAGAGCAGGTCGCTCTTCCACGCTGTCATTCGTATCAAATGAGGAGCCATTACCGGCTGCAGGGTCAGAAAACTGACTTGCATGGAATTATTTATTTAGACTCTGGAGAAAAATAATTTAACATGTGTAAACAAAATTTTTTCCCCTCTCCTTTTAAATGTGAACTTCCTTGGTTACGGCCTTGGTTACCAGGCATAAAGTTTGCTTAAATTAATGTGTAACCACTGAACACACATATGATAAGACGCATGTGACCGAGGCACTCCTGTTACCACGAGAAGAATGAATTTAAAAAAAAAAAGTATTGCACTGCTACAAAGCGACTATGAATCCTCGGGCGTCTCTTCTGTGGCATCTTTGTGCCCCCCAGGCATTTTATGCACACTGCAATCTTGAATTCTGATTTTAAATCACAAACTGATTTAAGTCTAGGCACTGGTTTCACAGCCAGGAGCAAAGGAGAAACACAATCGATCTTTTCACAGACAGGAATCAATGTCGCCTTCTGAAAAACAGCTATATTTATTTTTTTCTCCTCAGCTGTTTACCATAAAAAGTTCAATTGAAGCTATAAATCTTTATTTTGGGGCGTGCCGTCGTTATATTCTGTAACTCTGGTGTCCTTTTAGTTTATGAAAAACAATATGTGAATGATGCATAAATTAGTGTCACAGTTTAAATAAATCCACTCTAAAGGCTGCAGGGTGTTTAGTAATGGCAAGCTCGAAGTCTGATTTATTGCCATTACAAATTTAGTATTTTCCATAATGACAGCATAAAGACATCATCTTTTTTCAAACCTAACCCAGCATTAGCAAGTCAGATCAGTTTGTATGCCCAGGACTGTTGTACTTAAAATGATACAGCACCGCTGCACACACCCTTCCTCTCTCCTCCCTCCCTCCCTCCCTCGCTCTCGGTGGAGCCCAGGGGGGACAGGAGACGGCTGCTAATTGCAAGCCTGGAACACGTGTTAAAAACAGATAACGCTGGATGTGACAGATAGCCTGCAATGGAACAAGATGTCAGAGACAGAATACTGCACGTCAGAGCAAAACCCCGGCTGGGATGGGCGAATTCTGTCACTCATCTGTTTCACCCAAAAAAACCTGCAAAAACCTGGAGCCAAACTCCTGCGGTAATAAATAATTATTTAACAATTATGTTAACATCTCCTCATAGAATTATCAAGGTTTGGCTTTCCGTGTCACATTCAAACTTGGAGGGGCTCTCCAACAGCCGGCTCTCACCTCTCCACCTTCCTATCATGTAAGTGTGTGAATCACCCGACCTAAGCACAAAGTGCAAAACGCACAGCAACACACAACTGTAAAAGAAAAAGTGTCATACTTTCAGCAAAAAAAGAAAGAAAGAAAAAGACCAGGGGGAATGTGCTCAGCAGGAAATGTTCTATATACAGAGCAGTGAGCAGAGATGTGCAGGAAATACACCACTAGTTGATGTTCAGTGTTTGTACACTAAGCTGTATTCTCTGTGTGCGCTCTACTCTTTAAAACACCTATAATAAATGCACAGCACTGCACAATATTCTGTTCAGAGAAAAAGCATCCCAGACTAACAACTATGAATACTGGCTGTATTAATATTGATAGGATTTTGATACAGTGATAGGAGCATAAAATGTGCATGCAGCTGACCCACATCAAGGCAATGGATGGAGAGTAGGGAGCCGGAGGCACTGACAACCATTCAGCCATCAAATATCAAAAGGCCAGCTATGAGTAATGCATTTCCCTGCATAACAGCGACTGAGCCCACAAACCAATGAAATGGGTTAGTAAATGAATAAGAAAACGCTTTGCACACTGGTGCATGTGTGGAACTGCTGCAGAGATATGAGGCACATTTTTTTCCTGTTGGGATCAATTAATTCCTCAGCACATCTCAAGACTTTGAGCAAGTCCAGACTTTGAAGAACTTATTTCTGAGGCGTACGGGCGCGCTGCCTATTTACGTCTGACTACACTTTTCAACTTACGGAAAAACAACAAGCTGTGATCCAAGAAAGATCAGCTGTAACACGGGAATGTTGAAATATTAGCCCAAAGGAATTATCTTTCAAGGCAGCTGCCACACATGTCACAAACAAGCACACGTGTCTGGACTGTGGACTCTGACAGTGACTTTCAAAGCAGTGGGACATTTCCATCACTCAGCTTCTCCTCGGAGCACAAACTACTGATACCTGATACCTGCCTTCGGGCGGACTGTTTGTAGTGATAGACACAACGCTCTGTTTTGATGCTGACGCAATGAAATGCCCCCTTCCTCCAAGTTGTAAATCATCGTTTCGCTACAGAACTGATGAGGTTTCCCGCTAGTGGATACAGCACCGTGCGTTTGGATGTCATTCATTCACTCAAGTACCTGTCATCGTAGCAGAAATCGGCGCCCAGAGTGTTGACATACAGGACCAGAGCCACGGCGCCGCACAGCAATTCTGCAAACATTTCTGCCTCGCACGCGCGCGGGGAAATACTAACAAAAACAAAACTAAGCAAACTGGGAAATAAGAAAAAATAAAGAAAATTAAAAAGATGCAAAGCGAGACACAGAGAAGCAGCGAGTCCCGGTTTCTAGTCCCTCTCAGTTCCCGTCTTTGTCAGGATGTCTCTGCGAAAACAAGTCCATTCTCTCCCCCCCATCATCCTCGCTGAAGTGCGCAAAGTGGATAATCCATAGGTGGCTTTCTTTCTAACCCATGTTGGGTCTGAGCCCGAGAGCTTTTTATCCCGCTGAGAGTTGGGCAGGAAATAAAACACGAGCAGCGTTTCGTGAATCTGTGACAACACACGCAGCACGCCTCCCTGACACAGAGGAGGATCAGCCTCCGATGCTCAGCGGCCGCTGCTGGCTAAACGTCGCGATTGAGACAGAGGTCAAGTTAGACAGTCTGGTATTGTCCAACATCCGGGTAGACTTTCAAAATAAACTTGTCAGTGAGGCAGCGCGAACAAAACAGATCTGCGATATAGTGTTAGGATGTAGATGAGTAGATAAAACAAGGAGTAAAAGACACATAGCTGCCTTTTGACCCCACATGAGGTTAATTTTAACAAAGCTTTATATTGTTCAGTGAGCTCCCCCCATATAGGATTTTTATATATACTCTTTTAATAATTGCATTAATCTCCAATAGATTCGATCCATATTTAGTTTTCTAATAACTTCATTTGTGTCAAACCTTTAGATTTAATATGGAGGCTCAATCTGCTTCACTTCCGCGCCAAACCTTCGCATTTCTGCAAACTTGACGCAGCTATGCTCCTAACGCATGTGGTTTGAGAGAACTCGAGCGCATGCGCACGCTCCCCTCCTCTAGAAAGGGGATAAATCACACTACACGATGCTGAGAACCGTTGGTAGGGGTCACTTAATACCGCTAAGAGTAGTCCATAATGTCAAGGTGGTCCTTAGAGTGTATGCTTCATAAACGAATATCATATTAAATTTCACAAAACCGATCCCAGCGGGATGTCACTGTAATCTGTGGCGCTCATCTAACATCTACAAAAGAGAATAATACATATTTGCTGGATATAGCTCTTATTGCTTACATAGGAGAATTAATAATTAAAGAAACACAGGCTTGCTTTGCTTTAAGAAATATTTCCCTCTACTTTAAATGTGGCTTCAATTTGCTGCACATATAGACATACAGGAAACAGCAGCTGAATAAGACACAAACATCCCGTGCGCTCGCCTTGATGGCGATTCTTACGAATTATGGGTGAAAAAATTACAGTTGCTTATTAAAAGCTACATTATTGTAATTTATGTCAGTCCAATGGCAAGATGCTGTGAGAGTAGAGACCTCTTTGACCTAAAAGGCAGACTTTCTGAAATAAATGATGAAGGGAAAATCTTTTCCTGCTTTTGATGTGAAGAGTAGATTATGTGTTTACCACACTGGAACAATGAGTCGCGACAGTGTGATTTCAGGAACTTCTTTCTCCTCAACCAGGGTCGGAAAAGTTGTAAAGCTGGCCCCAAAGGGACCACTAGAGGGCCCTTAGGCCAAGAATGTCTGTGAGAAGACTAAACAAGGTAAATTATTTCAGCCTCTAATATACAACTGAATGTATTGTCCTTAGCTAAATACAGAACATTTCCAATGATTTTCCCGTGATTGCACAAAATTGCCACTTTAGAAGTGAACAAACAAAACAAAGCTGGGTGTTCTTTTTCATCATAAGTAAATTCAGTTTCTGGTAATTATTAAACTTTCCCAGACTGAGTCTTTTATTATCAATTTTACATGACCAGCGTGTGTCTACATTTCCAAAAACAATACATTGCATCTCGAGATTAAAATGATCATCACGAACGTTAAAATGATTCTTGGACTTCCTTTAAGAGTATATTGCACAACATAAGGAGGTATTAGACCAGCGCCAAAGAAAGAAGAGAAGAAAAGAATAATTGTAAAAGTGTTGCAGACAAAGTCAGTAGTCTGGCTGACTGCTATTGATTCAAGGTTGTTTCAGTAGGCAAGCCCCATCTGTCAGGGCAACATTTCAATGTAGCCTTTCACAGGACAGCAGCAGGACACTGTGATGTAATACATTTCAGGAATTAATTAGTCTGATCAAAGTTTTTCTGTTTTTTGGCTTAGAGTCTACATTTCTCTGTTGACTGATTATTCATGCTCCTTTTTATTTATTTATTTTCATCAGGTTCAAAGCGCATAGATTACTTACCACACATCTGATCACTGGATCCTTAAATGAAATTCATAATATATCATTATGAACATAACCCACTTTATATATATATATATATATACTTTCTGTGTGAGATGATGGTAAGTTCTCAGCTTCACACATATAAATGTTTCACCAAAGTTAAAACATGTGCATCTGTGGGTGAATGAGAGAAAGAAGAGTGTCCTGGCAGGGGTGGAGGGAGTGGGAGTGTTGCCCGATGTATGTGACAGAAGAAGACCTCCCTGAACGGATCCTGGACGGTAAAAGGAATTACAAGGACACGACTAACAGTAGGTTCAACGCCACATCTGAGCCGCAAATCGCCCATGCATGGAATAAAAATAATGAAGCAAACGTGAGCATGCTAAAGCAGAAAGTGACACTAAATGCAGGCTTTATGAAGTATGGCTTTGCATGAAGCCAAGCAGCTTAATCCACTTTGTGGATGGTTTGGAGTAATATGCATTCTCCACAATATCAAATAAGAAAACATTTAATATCAACAGCATGTAATAAATATGATCTTTACCAGGGTTAGGAATGTGAACTGGAAAAAATCCTTTCTTTTATTCCTCGTGCGCTCTCCCACTTTTGTCTGCAGGATATCAGACCTCAGCTTTTTAGCAATCAGGGACAACATGACATCATTATTTTGAGATATTAGCTCCCAATATCATCTCGACACTGCTTACTCAGCAGTAAACTATCTTGAGCAAATTACTTTTCGCTTGAGAGCTGATGGTGCGTTCAGTGGAAACATAATGCTGAGTGGAGGTAAAAAAAGGAAGGTGTCCATCAAATGAAGAGGAGTGGCATTTCAATTAATATAATTTGTTGTTCTCTTTTTCACTGGAGAGTTTGCAAGTCTGTCCACACGACAGGCTCATTAACTCTGACTCAAACTGAGGAGAAGGAGTTTGATGGACTTTCTCCAGTGGATGGTGTCGTATGGAGCACTGGTCTTGGGAGATTTAAGGCGCTTGCTCGTGTGATGTCAGGAAGATTAGACTGAACTGCTTCTAAATATGGCGATAACAGTTCTCTCACACATAGATTCTCTCTCCAACACATTTTCGTGAGGTGCTGGTACATAGACAGAAACAGATCCAATTTAAAAAGCAATTAAATTGTGAGCAGAGAAGCAAACACTTTCTATTATCTTTAGGATGAACTTGCCCAAATCAGAGGTACATAACCTTTTTGAAGATCTGCACTCCCCTTTTCTCATCAAGTAACCACAACCAAGTTAGAAATCCATCCACATACTCTGCATCTTCCTTTGAACCTCGATGCCTCCCGCAGTGTCAGGCGTGCTGCTCTTCTCTTTTTCTCTCAAGTTTAAGTAGAGAAGGAAAGTCTTGATCTCTGGCGAAGAAGGAATTTTTTTTTCTTTAAAGCCAGAAATCTTTCTGAGAAAGATTCGTGTGATTTTCTATGTGAAAATTAAAACAAGCTATAGAAGAATAACTGATTTTAAAAAATGTGCATGCATATTACAAGCCATCTCTACTAATTATGTAAAATCTGGCAAGAATATGTTTGTATTGTTAACATTTCATAGACTTTAAGGATAAAAACATCTGCCACAACAACAGAAACGGTTTAAAGCCAGCATGAAAAAAGGAGAGGGGATTTTTTATGGCCCAAAGACATAAAGGAAGGAGAACAATAAAAACTGTCTACAAGAACAGAAAACCAGAGAATGATGGAGAAAATGAACCATTCCCATGGTTTATTTCGACACTCTGTGAAATGTATAATATTAAATGTCTTCTTGAATTTTTTTTATCATTAGCAACGGTGGCTTTGGTAACTTCCCTTTCTTCTTGTTTAGGAACCAAATTCTCCACAGGAGTAAGATGCCAGAACAGCAGCAGCCTGCTCTGGCTTTAAAAAAAGGAAAAAGAAAAACAATAGATCTTCGAGTAAAGCTAAGCCCAGGCTCAGCTAGCCAAGATCTTCCATCTGTTTATGCTATACAGACACAGGCATTGTCAGAGGAATGCTGTGGCTTTTTTGTGGATGCCATTTTTCCTGTTAACTCAACCCAAGGAAAGTGGATAACTGCAACTGATCAGGAGATCACTGCGGTGGCGGTGGTATACAGATTACCGTGCCAGGCTGTACGTGTGCTGCCAGCAGCACGCCGCCTGTGTCCTTTTCAGCACAGGGACAGAGGCGCTCCTTCTCATCTGCATAATGAAATTACCTGCAGCAAGGTCTTTCCACGGATGAATCAACATCTACACTCCAGAGAAAATCCCTGAAACCTTCGTTATTCCTAACCTCTGCCTCGATAATGACTGGTACTGGACCGACTCCACTGAACAATATAACTGTGGATTGTGTTTAATCTTTAAAAGCTGCAAAAATGAACATTTATGTCTTTCCATGGCACAGAAATGACCCTCTGCTTGAGCAATCTTGTAATATTGTCTCTTGATATTGTCCCTAGGATACTCCAACAACCAGACATGATTTAAGACCGTTTAATGGACCCTGATCCTTAACAAAGTCTCAATAAATAAGTGAAGGAAAGCAGCATAAGGAATATTTAAAATTATACAGAAAAAGGAAGAAATGGTTTGTAGAACAGGAAGAAGGAACATGAGAAGCTTCAGAAGTACCAAAGGCTCAGAGAAGAGCTCGAGGAGATGTGGAGGATAAGGTAACAGTGGTCCCAGTGATAATCGGAGCACTAGGTGCACTAGCTGTGGTGATTCCCAAGCTAGGCGAGTGGCTCCAGCAGATCCCGGGAGCAACATCGGAGATCTCTGTCCAGAAGAGAGCAGTCCTAGGAACAGCTAAGATACTGCCCAGGACCCTCGGGCTCCCAGGCCTCTGGTAAAGGACCCGAACCAGGTCCTTTATCAGAGGCCTAAACCAATAAGAACACTTAAAGTCTGGATGCATGTTAGGTTCATTTAAAATGTGCAGGTGTGAAGCAGATAAAACTTTGAATTCTCAGTAAGAGTCCAAATATATAAATATATAGTATTAAAATAGATAAAAATAAATGCATGGTTGCCTTTCCTCTTAGCTGTGTTTTGTTGTTGTTGTTTCAGTGATACTTTCACTAGTATCTAAAAAGGTACAAAAAATTACAACAGTACAAATAAGTACACCTTATTAACAGGATACCACCCTTAAGGGTACATTACTTTAATTTTCTGAAGGTGTCAAACAAACTCCCCAAGATTTTGAAAGCATGCATACGTTTTGGGAATTTCTCGACACTGAGGTTGGAAGTTTCAAAATGTGTATTTGTTTGTGAATGGGAATGCTGCTAGAGCATGTATGCATATTACTGATTATTGATTATAGTATCATCTTTGAGTCTAGTATCCTGAATATGTACAATATTTGCATTATATATATTATATAAAACTGCACCTTTTGGCCTCGGGACTGCATATGGAGAGTAATGTGCAGGCAAATCCAATACAAGGACATTTTTCTCTTATATCTTTGTTTGTTGTTGTTTTTTAATGGCATGAAAAAAAGAAAAATAAAGAATCATTTTAAACATTTAAAGATTTTCCAGTGAAATCTGTCACCCAAATCCCATAAACATATCACAAGAGGATGTTTAGAATCTTTTTATTGAAGACACAGCTGAATCTGTCCCAACAACCTGAACTATGAATCCCAGGACTGTAGTTGTGTTGTTCCACTGCGAGTGTCTAGATGTGTTGCACATGTATATAAACCAGTGTGTCTGTTTATAAGAGAGTGTGTTTATTTCAGGGTTTTTTTTCCAAGTGTAACATTTGATCCTCAGCCTGAGTGCCTCTGATGAGAACCACAGCTGATCGGAGCTAATGTGTTCAGCAGAGGATTGAAGAAGAAAGCCGAGTCGAAGATTCCTTTAAACGTCAGTCTCTTCTGCCTGCAGTCTCTCTGCTCTCTGTAGCTCCTAAATGCACGCCAGAGGAGACCTAACTATGAATAAACGTCTTGGTGATGACAAGGAATTCTGTTTTCTGACGTCTTGAGACTTACATAGAATTACATGGTCGTTGGTCGCGAGTCTCTCGGCTCTTCTGCAGTTAGGGAGACGTTTGGATGAGGGAACATTTCCTGAGTTGATGCAAACAACCAGAAGGAAAAAAAAGGAAACATGTTCATGAATATGACACTGGCCAATTACTTAAACAGCACAAAAAAAAACATGCCCAAATAAATTTGTACACAATTCACAAAAGGAAAAGTGCAGAAATTACTCATTATTAATGTCCCTGCAGCCCATAAAACCATGACAAACATGAAGCACTTAAAACTTAGGGCATTTAAAATTGTGGACCTTGAAGCACGTTGATCTTGAAGGATCTTAAGCAATAAAAAATTTCCACACAAAGCTCCTTTATTTGGCATTTTTGAAGTGTTTGTTGACACTTTGTCAACAAACACTTCAAAAGGTTTTATAGTACACTTAAGTGCAAAAGTCACCTCAAGTCACCTGATTTTGTATATTTTTCAAGGATGTTGGAAATAGGTGTTACAATGTTTTCATTAAAATTTGTACAAACATGAAAATAAAGTGCGTGAAGCAAAAACTGAGTTGTTTTTGTTTGTTTATCATTCTTAAAAGTTTTAAAGTTTGGTATGACCACCGTCATTTTTCAGCACAGCCTGAACTCTCCTTGGCAAGCTTTCTCATAATTTCTTTAATTAGCCTTCACAAATAGTCCTCCAGGCTTCTTGGAGGACATTCAAGGCTCTTCTTTAAACTGTGGTAGAGCCTCCACCCTGTTTTACAGATGGCTGTACACACTCACCGTTGTACTTTTCCCAACCTTCTCTGCACATATCAACAGCTAATTAAACCAAAAAGTTCAAATTTTATTTCATCAATCCATCAGACTCGTTGCAGCTGATTTTCACTGCAGTTCTTGTGTAATTAATTTTACCGCAGCCTTTTTTTCTTGTTTCTGTTCTTTAAGAATGGCTTCTTGACAGCGACCCTTTTATTGCAATCATTTCTGATGAGGCTTCAGTGAATGGCAGAGGAATCGACTGAAGGCCCCGACACATCTCTCAGCTTCTGTGTCTGTTCTTTGGTGGATTTTTTACTTTATACTGTTAATCTACTACTGATTGCATATTTTTTAGGCCTGCCACGCCTTCTTTTTTCCCCCACTTGTGCATTTTCCTCATTTCTTTTAAGGACACGCTACACATCATATCAACATATGCAAGATTTTAAGTAATGGCTCTTTGAGAATCACCTTGTCAATGAGTGGAAAACAAACAAATAAATAAACAAACAAACAAATGATTTAATGCCTAAGTATTTTATCTTTCACATTTTTATAAAGCTCAACTAAACTAATGGGAATATATTGTTATTATTATGGTTTATTACTACGGCTGCTATGGTAGCTGGGATAGGCTCCAGCCCCCCTGCCACCCTGATAAGAATAAGCAGAAGAGAATAGATGGTTGGTATTATTACTATTGTTGTTGTTGAGACTGTCTGATGGTAACAAATGAAAACTGTTTTTGTGTAGTTGCCACTGTCACGTATGAAGATGTGAAGCCAAGATGAACCTTCATGAGCTGGCGAGGTAATGATGGCAACTCGTCACTCTCTGAAAGTGACCCAGGCTTTCTATTGTCAGCTGTCCAAGTCAGTCCTCTCTGTGAGATATTTTTTGATGAGGCCTCACAGTTTTGGGCAGACCTCAGAAGTGGAGCCTTTTTGGAGCATGCTGGCCTGACAGCTGCCTGTTTGGCAACTTTTATTTTGCCTCTGTGCAGCCCTTGAGGACAGCCTGGCTGTTTGTTGTCAAGTTTGGAGAGACTGCAGAGTTTCACTGTGTTCCCGTCGAGTGGTAGGGGATAAGGGATGGTCTGGTGCTGCAATCCGTGTTCTCATGTCCTCAGAATTTACTTGATAGATGTATGTTTAGATATACTTCTGTAACTAGAGCAGCATTATGACTTCTGGAAAACCGTATCCCAGAAAATTTCCAAAACACCTAGTATCTGCTTTTAACCTCTATTTAAGAATCAGTCCATTTTTCAACCACATGATTTTGATATTAGCTCAAAGTAGCCATAAGCAGTCAGACAATATCGCAGAAACTCTAAAAGGTAAAATCATTTAAACGAGTTCCTGGAAGATGTTCTTGGGAAACAAGAATCTATTGTCAATAGACAGTCAAATAATTTTATCAAGATGTTCTTCTGATTGTCATCAGCACAGACATCCAGCTAAGACTGCAATCTCTGCACATAAAATGAGAATGTGAAGCACTCAGAGGGGTCTCGTGATGTGCCTTGCATCAGCAACACCATCTCTGTCAGTACGCTCCTGTGCTGTAAACATGCGCTATGATTTATAGCGGAGTGAACACATAGTCGGGAATGACTAGTCACTGAATTCTAATGTGCCCAAGCAAAGCCGTGCATACAAATGTCTTCCTCCTCTCGCCTTTGCCAACGCACTTGTCGCCCTATTTCTCCTTCATCCTCCTCTCCCTCTATTTCTCTTCTGTGCCCACTCTCCTGCTCTTGCTGTCGCTCTGACTTACTTTCATGCTTTCTCTCAGGAGACGGCACTCAGTCGACAAAATGTTCAGCCGCACTCATGCTTTTTACGTAGTGGAAGACAACACATAAGTTAGGGTAAGGCAAGTTCCTCCAGTTTCTTTGTCCTTATTTCGACTGCGTTCTTTTCTTCTCAGCTCAAGTAAAGCATTCAGAGCCAGGAATTCACATGGTGCTTCAGTGTTTAAGTGGTGCCACACACCAGGATATTAGGATGGATTGATCCGAAGCAGACGTGCGCTACCCACTGTTTAGGACTGAAAGAAATGCACTTCTGCTGTAATCTGTCCATATCGTGTGGTTTCGGTGATTATGTGTTATTATACTTCAGAGAAAACCAACATCTTTTTTTGGTAATAATGTCTATTACATATATGATGCAACAAAGAAAAATGCCTTTAGAGACAAACAAGTGGGATCAAATAAATACAAATGTTTTTAAAAAATCAGCTGTTTTCTTACAAAACACTTAATAAGTTTCATGTGTGTTTGGGCAAGAACTGAGATTTAGTGACACTGCACAGAGCTCGTCCCTGTCACGATGCCATGAATGCAGATTGTCATTCACCCCAAGCTTGATCGAACAAGACATGCTATGTTTGGATTTGTTGTTCAGAGATTAAGGCACCAAGAAGGGTCGAGATAAATGAAAGTGATAAGAGAACATACTGCATATGCTCCTCTGTAACTAGATGCTCTTACCTTTAGTGTTACTACTATGGCAACTGATCATGTGACCTCAGCAAGAGTAAAAATGAGACATAACAAAACACAGATAACGTTGCGTTTTCCTTTGACTTGGTTTAAAAATATGTCCTGAGTGCAACTGATCTAAACCCTATAATAACTAAACTCTAGTCTACGGTGCATTTTCTAAAACAAGCTAAGCACAACAAGCACTCAGGCACTCGCTGCTCTCGTGTTTGCCAGCTCACGCAATGCAAGGCCAAGAGATGACAGATACTAAACAAAGGCTGGCTGCTCAAAACACCACAATACCACAAGCAACTTCGACATATTTTCCATCAAATGTAATGAAATTGGATTTAAATGTCGCATGTACACAAGAACATCTGCCGGGTCTTACGTAGATGGATCTGACTGTGAGACAATTTGAGTTGATGTGCCAATGAACAACACGAATGATGTTTATTCTTTTCTTTTTTTTAAATCTCTGCCCCTCACTCTTTGGGCGTGTCAGACAAATGGAACTAAACTGTTACAGAAGACTGTTTTCTACTGAGAAAGAATAAGATGCAGTAGAGGTTGTTTCCTGCTGATTAGCATTATTTCCAGTCTGAAAGAATGAACCAGCCCTAATCAGGCAAAAAAACTAAAGCCAACATGGAAGTGCCAAATCATGCAGTTCCTCAAATAGCCACTTAAGGTAGAATGCCTATTGACTCTCATCCATCCATCCTTTTTCAGGGTTGCAGGGGGGCTGGAGCCTATCCCAGCTGTCTCAGGGTAAGAGGCAGGGTAAACACAGGACAGGTCGCTAGTCTGACACAGGACTAACACAGACAACCATTCACACTTATGGGCAACTTACAGTTACCAGTTAACCTAACCCCACTAACTGCATGTCTTTGGACTGTGGGAGGAAGCCAGAGCACCCAGAGAGAACCCACACAAAGACGGGGAGAACATGCACACTCCACACAGAAAAACCCCGGCCTGATGGTGGAAGTGAACTCAGGACCTTCTTGCTGTGAGGCACCAGTGCTAACCTGATTGCCTACTGACTCCCATAGTATCACAATACTCAACTTTGCAGTAAACTTATAAACATTTACAGTCAGATACCAAAACATCTTTGGCTAATTTCATGTTGTAGTATTTTATTTCTAGTATTTTATTTCTAGTCATCTGTCTGTTTTATATTACAGATGTACAATGATAACCATGCTTGCTAGCGTCTACTGATAATCTAGCGCACTATATGGTCACTTTTGGCTCCATAATCGTACAACTGAGTTTATACAAAGAGAAAATGTGTAATGGCTACAGCGACCTTTTGTACACAGAGTCTATGAATATTCCTGCAGAGCAGATAGTAGACTGTACTGTGTTTACCAGTTTACTGATGCAGTCGATCCAATCACCCATTACTGTAAATCAGAAATGAATAAGTAAGAGTTTCTGAGTGCACACAGTGTATGCACAAACCTGCTCATTGCCAAAACCTTGGAGATAATAAGAGGAGAGAAATGGCTCCAAGTCCAATTTGAAATTACAGAGTGTGATACAGCATCTCAGTGGCCTCGTATCACGAGTAATGACCGTGGGTGAAATTTTTCCACATGCATAATGATGTCTTTTGTCCTGCGCAGTTCTTTGGGTGCTGTGATATTTCAAACTGTTTATATCATCAACTTGGATTACACGGACCCTCTGCTCTGCAATTCCACCACACTTCCCTGTGATATAGGATACAGTGTCACTGAGGCTCTAATGGACTCTTTAATCTGCACATCTTTTCAACACAGCTGCCACACGCAGCAGACATGGGTGGGGACAGATGTGGAGGATGTCGAGGAAAATATTTTGACTGGTGATAAACAGTGGCTTGATCGTGTTTGGATATTTTTCCGCAACATTTCAGTTTTCAAGGAGATTGCGCTGGGCAGGTCCGTGTGTTTATTTGAGCTCATTTCTGTTCTTGACATCTGGAAGCGATTCAAAAAAAGATTTCTTTTCTTTGTTGTGTCCAATCAAATGTGGGCACGTGAGCTAGCTTTCTGTTTTTCAATGCTTTTAATTGGCTGTCTGTTTTTTCTATGACACACATATGTCCAATTTAACACAGCAGCATATTGCTGTGTATTAATGCTGAATTCTAATAAAGAAATTTGAATGCTCATCCCGACTTGTGTCATCTTAGTTAATCATTAAATGGGGATTTTTCAACAGGGGATTTTCCTGCTACTCAGTTGGAATCGCTGTATCCTCACAGATCGAGAGCCAAGTAGATTCATTTCCCATAAAATATCCTTATTGCCTTGAAATTCAGACTTTGACATGACACATGTGTAAACACTGCCTCTTTTATCATAGTTAGATAACATAATGTCTTGGTGGTCCAAGCGGAAGTGACAGACAAATCAATTAATCCTAGTGACTCCAAGAGGGTCTAATGGGAAACAGTCTTAATACATCGATCTGCTTCTGTTCCCTCGATTTAAACTGAAAAAAAAGAAAAGAAAATGTTCAACACCTTTATACAAATGCAAACACAGAGGTAACGAACCGCACGGTGTTTCTGAGTAACAGAGAAACCCAATCTTTGGTTCTCGTGTAATCTGAGCGCTCATTAATAAAACTGCTGTAAATGTCAGACTGTAAAGGTCCAAGTGTTGCTAAGTCATCACTTACTGTATTGTCATGAACACTAATGGTAGACCTTGAATCACAGGCTGTGCTTTCATGAAGGCAATAGCAGGTTAATTATTATGATGATGATCAGAAGGTGAATTTTTTAAGCAACCTTTTGTCCTTGCTGCAATCATTTCATGCAGGTTTCACAAAGTTCAGCTGAACAAATTGCTTTCATAACGGGGAGAAGAGCAGAGAGTCGTGAATAAACAAAACACTCTCCAAAGTCAATGTGAGCAAAGCAGGAAGAAACTTCCTGTATTGGGACCCCAGTTAAAATAATTTAAGCTAGGACTGATATCCGAAAAATGATCTGAATTTAAAAGAAGGAAATAAAAGGAAATAAAAGGGGGAAAAAAGTGAAATTAGCATGACATTAACCTGCTGAACTTGACTTATTATTGCAGTATATTATATGACAAATCTAATTAAAACAATTCCAGAGATGGTGAGTATAAATTCATGAATAAAGACATATATAGATATGCACTCAGAAATATGGTTCATTGGGTACATCTAGTACTGGGTTTCACCATCCTTCATTCTTCTTGGCGTAGATTCAACAAGGTGCTGGAAACTTTCCTCAGAGATTATGGCCGTGTTGACATGATGGCGTTATACATTTGCTGCAGATCTGCTGCTACACAACCTTTCTGAGGTGCTATTGGAGTTAGGTCTGGTGACTGTGAAGGCCATTTAAGTACAATAAACTCACTGTCATGATCAAGAAACCAGTTTGAGATGATTTGAGGTGTACCAAGAAAAATATCTCCCCATACCATTTCACCACCACTACCAGGCAGGAACCATTGATGCAACGCAGAATGAGTCATACAGTCATGTTGTTTACGGTAAATGATGATGCTGCCATTTGAACGAGAGCAAAAGTCTTGACTAACTATGCAACAATGTTCAAGCTTTCTCTTATCCAGTTTTGGCGAACCCACACAAAACTGCACCACATTCCTGTCCTTTCCTCACAGGAATGTGGTGCTGTGTGCTCTTCTGCTGCTATGGCCCACTTACTTAAAAGTTCAACATATTGTACATTCAGAGATGCTTTTCTGCATATCCTTGGTTGTAATGAGTGGCTGTTTGAGTTATTGTTGCCTTCCTCTCAGTCTAAGTCTGGCTATTCTCCTGCGAGGCTTTTTAACCCAAAGAACTGCTGCACAATAGATTTTTTTCAGGCCACTCTCATCTCCAGGAAAATCTTGACCTCAACAACCATGCAACATTCACTTTGATTTAAATCGCATTTGTCTCCACTTTGATCCCCGATTCCAACTTCAGGTCATCTTAACCATGTCTAAACACCTAAACGCACCGAGTTTCTGTCATGTGATAAGTTCATTAGATAGTAACACACATATAAGCAGTTGAACAGGTGTAACTAAAGAAGTGAGTGAAATATATATTATACATAGAAATATAACAGGCTATGTTAGTGCTATACAGAAAGTCAGTAGAATATATCAAAAGAAAAGAAATGCATGATAGTGAAATTATACTACACCAGTACATCATAGGATTATTACTACAAGGCGTAGCATGATGTATTGTACTATTGCGGCAGGGTGAAGGTTGCTACTGTTTATGCTACTACTCTCATGGCCCCATTCATTATGCATCATTTTGGTGATACATAATGAATGGGACAAGATGCAAAAGGTAAATGCAGATTGTCCACATGTTAGCCGTGCAATCAAACCATCTTTTCAGAGAGCTGTCCTCCCATAACCCTGGGCTTTTTCTTTGCCATTTGTCTCAGCACTTCATGCTGTTGAGCATCATCTAAACACAGGTCAGTTGCAATAATATCTTGATAAATAAGCATAAAAAACTCTTTGTTTTTATTTTAAGAAAGAGAGGGGAGAGCTTCTGTGGAGTCATGGGAAATGCATGCTATTCTAGAACCCTTTGGCATCTATCGATACCTTAAATTATGAATATATTTACTAATGTGTTTAAGATGCTGAAGAAGACCTCTGGGAACCAGTGAGTCTATTTTTTCTATTTGTACAGTGAGTTCTTCCCTTTGCACTTCCCATGAAGGGCCTTTTTTGGATTCAGCACAAGTTGTTAAGGGCATCTATTCCAATACTCAGACTTTTTCAGTTTTTTCACTCTATGTAGGAAGTGATTTATTTACAGCTGTTAGACACATGATGACAGCGGCCATCGTATAGCTGCATGCTTTCTGTAAGCATCACACAAAGCATGTGGAGTGGAAGAACAGCCTCACAAACAACAGGATGTGACAATGCAATGCCCCGAGTGGCCCTCTTTCTCTCGGCTTTAAACCAACATGCGAACATCTTGAAGCGCTTAATCAGATCAAGGCCTCCTTTTCCCCTCATGTAGCCTCTCTCCTTTAGAAGTGGTGGGCAGGCCGGAGTGAACATACTCCACCCATATGCAGTATCCCAAAAAGTGTGGATTGAGGTCCTTGAGAATCCAATTAGCCCCTGGCTAAATCTTTTGATGATGATGGTTTGTCCGTGGGGCAGAAATGCAGACAGATATATTTTTCAGAAATATGTTTTGACCTTTACTTAAGAATAAATAGGTAATTATACTTTTGATTGGACAGCCCATACAGTATCATACACCCAGTGGTAATTCTAGAGTCTGATGAAGCTCTAGGCAACAATTTACAGTAGTGCCCCTTCAACCAGCATTCATCACTGTTCTAAACAATCTGACACCAACAATAATAACCGTAGTCATATAAAACCACGGCCAAAACACTGTTCTAGAAATAGCAGAGACCATGTTTACTTCTCTAACAATTCCTAAGACCAAGCTGACTAGTTATGAACTGCTGTAGTTTAACTACTAGTATAACTACCAGGAAGGACTTCTTAAACCTTAATTCTAACAAGTGGCCACAATGAGCCTTTAGCACAAATCAATAAATGCCTCTGTGGGAGATATCTCCATTTTATACAGTGATCCAGTAAAATTCACACCTGAAAAACTAAGATGAAGCTTTACATTATAATGGATTTATTTCCTGTTCATTGGCAGAAGCGTTCACGGTTTCATGTGTTGCCAGAAGACGGGACGAGAATCAGAAATCAGGAGTTTCGTGGTAAGTAAACCTTTTGGGGTCACGCACTCTTTGCAGTGTAGTAGCAGAGATCACAGATTTCTCTTACATCCCTCACATTCACATTACAAAGCCACTGTTCATCCATAAATCTCACCATCTGCAGCCCATCTTCACACTCAAACACACAAGCCCATGTACAAGGCCCAAAACCATGATATCACTCCTGTCTATCTAATACTATAAAACTTGGGTTCATCTGTACACACACACACACACACACACACACACACACACACACACACACACACACACACACGTGAAATGTCTGGATTATATGCAAAAATGCACACATGCATGCACACACTATTGTGAGTGAACCAGAGAGGGGGGATCAGCCAATAAACAGTGAAATGAGTTAGGGGTGGAAAATTCTGCAGAGCCAGGCATCACATTTCTAAGCTTCAAACAGGAGTTTGACTCAGTAAGCTCAGTTCGGCACTGGCTGTTGGCTTCTGAGTAACTATAACTTTGTGTGTCAGACAGGTATTCATTTACCTTGGTTTTAGAATCTCTTGCATGCAAACTATATTTCACTTTGATGGTTTTCAGTCCAGTGTTTTCATATTTTCAGAAGAGCAAACAGGTGTAGGACCTGGCTTGCATCAAAATACAGCACATTCAGCAATTTTTAGATTTTTGTGCAAAGTAAAGATTTTGAACTGCCATATAAATAAAACACCTATCTAAGCCCAGAGCTTTTGTGAAAGCAGAAGTGCGTTAACAGACAAACATCAAAAGGTGCCCAGACTGTGACAAATGAATCTGGGAGTATGGGACCTGGCACTTAAAAAGCTGCTTCATGATATTTTCGAGGTGCTTAGTGACGGACAAAACATTCAGCGTTGATCAGCTGGAAAACCTGTTGCATTCACCTTAAGTATTTAAGACTGCCATGACCTGGATGACCCAGGAGCTACAAAGATATATACTTGGGGGAAAAAACATAACATCATGATCAATATATTGAATATAAAGAAATTATCTGTGGCGATTTGAGCGCTTTTCTTTCTTTTAACCTCCTAAGACTCGAACTCTTTCATGGCATGCATTTTTACTTTCTCTTTGCTATTTGGGCCGATTGGGACCTGATGAATGTAAAAACAAAGAATTATCTTTTTACCTGATTTTGCTCTACAAGGGCCTGATATCCACATATGAGGACATTCGTCTTAACTTTCAGTATAATGTCCTCCTAAGTGGATATCAGGCCCTTGTAGAGTAAAATTTAGTATTGTGGTCTAGACAACACAAAATGTGATGTCGCCAGGTCATAGGATGTTCAGTATAATCAAAAATGATCCCGTTATAACTAATCCAAAAAAGACAAACTGACCTCACTGACTGATCCATAAAACACACAAAGATGAATTTAAAATAAATTCAAAGAGGGAGCATACTGATGTTGGGCATAAAAAGGGAAGCAGTGAATCTTCTGACAAATCTAAGAGGGTTTTTTTCCCTACTCTATATGATCAGTGAGACCCAGGTGATAATTTCTATGATTAAACGAATGTAAATTTAGCACATTTTTGTAAACTGCATGCTAATGTAATACATTCCTGGAGTGAGCTGGTCCATTGGATTTGCCTTGGGAAGAAAACCATCAAGATTCAGCATTTTAGGTATTGGGATGTATCTAGAAGACACAACAGGCCCACTGACATTTAAAGGACACACAGAAATGAATGTCTTCTCCGCAGTAATTAGGCCTTTACTATGTGTTCTGTAATTATTGTAAATTCTATACTGACACGTGTATTACCTCTCTATTATCTCTATGTTTGTGTATGTGTGTTTATGCAGTCGGATGGATATGCATCCCAAATGGTGCCGGGCAGTTCTTGCAAAAGCAACCCAAGTCTGTCAGAGACAAAAGAAAAACAATGAGCCTTTTAAAAATTGTTTAAATGAAGGCATGAGATAAAACAGCAGTAAATGCATAGCTAATATAAAATACTATATATTGAGTGAAATGTTGACATGCTGTTGACATCGATATTTCATTCAGAGCAATCTTCGCAGCTTTGCTAGGACAAGTATCTCAAATAAGGAGATTATCTGACACGCAAACAAAACAAGCAGACTGCAAAAGAAACCTTAAATCACTGGCCATATGGGAGCCATCAGTTCTATTTGGGATTACATCATCTCCATAATCTACTACTCATACATACACAGAAATGGACTGTGCTTTTTGGAGAACATGAGATGAACTGTGAGGTTCAGGCCCCCCCAGCAGGTTTGGAAACAGCAGGCCCCAGGTGTGAGTGTTTATGAAGCAATTATATGACAAAGAGAGTTCCCCTTGCGACACACCCTGGTGTAGTGGCCTCAAACACAGTAAGCTTTGAACTGTAATAGGTTTCCTGTGATGTTTGCTGTTCTCCTGTGATTTGGGCCGTACGTCGAGAAAAGGTCAAAGCTTTGATTAATGCATGAAGACTAATTCAAAATCTCATTTTCAGTATAAAAAACTTAGTCTGAAAGTTTAAATGGAGGTAATTTGTTCAAAATCTGACCCTATCATCTGAGGTGCATATTCACAAAGGTCTTCAGCTAAAATTACATGTTTGTCATAACTGGGTATATTCAGTACTGCAAGGTTATGAACAAAAACAAGCATCTGGATGCTGTTGATGCAAATAATCGTGGATTCTCTGTGGGAAGAATAAACATGACATAAAAACATCCAGCAAACCCTGGTGAAAAAGTATGTTTTAATAATCACTCCATGGAACCAAAGAACAACATCTGGTAGAGTCCTGCTGGAGCCCCACAGCATCATCTGGTAAACCAGCTAAATTGCACAAAGTCATCTGCAATACGGAGGTCATGTGTTTCTAATTGGATTTGCTTGGATGCACAAACAATTTGTCTCAAGCTTCACAATTACAATTTATCATGAATAAAGAAGAGAAGTTAATCGAACTGTGGTGACGTTTCTAAAGTGCTCTGATGCCAGCAAAGCTACGTAACTAATCACAATGTTTCATATGAAATAAAAATTCACTTTGGTTTATTCACAGCGTCAGCTGCAATGTTATGACAGACAAAAATGAAACCCACTATTACAAGATGTACGTTAATGACAGATCCACAGATGGAGAATATCTAAGGACCCTTCTAGACTTTTTCTTAATGTGACCAATGAGGACATGCACAGCCACATGTTGTCCTTCAGCTGATGGCTTTCTCGTTAATAGTGATGATACTGTATACTGTGCCATTATCACTAATAGGGACTAGAATGAGAGATCATACTAATAAAGTTGCCATATTAGCTACTCCTCATTGGCCGCCAGTCCAATTCCCTCTCCTCACATACAAAATCCTAAATGATCAGACCCCTTTGTATCTTAAAGACAAGATTTCTAGAGCTTCTTGTGTCTCCAGAAGTAGAATGGCGTGCTGACCTTTCAGCTTTAAAGTTTCTCTCGTGTGTAATTGGCTCCCAGCTCGGGTTTGGGGGACAGACCATTTCTCTATTTTTACAATTAAGTTTAAATCTTTTCTTTTGAATAAGATAGGGATAGATCAACTGATGCTGTAGGCTCAGGCTGCTGGGAGACTTCCTGTTGTGCTAACAATAATCCTCTCCTATTCTAACTCCCCATGCATTTAAATGCCATTCTTATAGGTCATTAAATTTTGTTTGTTCTCTCCCATAGTCTGTTTTGCCCTGTAGCTGTCTCTCTGTGCTTTTCTTTATTGTCCTCCATCATCTCACCCTTCAAACCAGCCATGACAGAAGACTCCATTCACCTGAGCCTGGTTCTGACAGAGGTTTCTTCCTTTAGAGGATAATTGCAGGTTTCTGGAGATCGCTCGGATACTGCACAGGGTCTTTGCTGTATAATATTGGAACAATCAGGTTACACTCATAACAGTGTAATGTGTGGTGACTCCCAGTTATGATTGATTGTAAGTTATTCTAATATGCCAAAAGTTGTTTGTAGGCGTCTTGTGTCTGAACACCTGCAGCTTCACAGGAGCTGTAGATAACCCTGTGAATCCTATGTAACCAGGACTACGTAAAGTTTCTCTTTAAAGACGGGAATGTTTTAGATTAGATGTCTGGTGAGCCCCAGACAGGTTTTTTTTTGTGCTATTCCTAACCTCCGACTTGAAATTGGCTTTTCAGAAGTTCAGAAAGAGGTTTATGCAACACAAAAAAGAAAGAGCAAGTATCTAAATGTAGCCTGAATATCTACCAGGCAAATTATTCCTAGATGCATTTGCTGTGGAGGAGAATGAGAAGATGCATGTGAGGACACTTGTAAGCGTCCAGCTTACCAATTCTACGCAGTAAATATTATGCAGAGTTTTCGACTGTTTATTTTTACATAAACACAACTAGTTGGCTGCAGTGTTACACTCCATCATGCTTCTGAATTGTATGATCAAAGACTTCCATAAAACAGTTGTAAATGTTACACAAATAGAGCTCTAGATGCTGCGTTCATTTCAGTGTTGAAAGCTGTGCTTGAGAACCTCTTCATCAGGACAGCTTAGTGGCACAGTAGCACATTTATATTAAATGAAGAAAAATGCTCGCATGATTAAGAATATGAAAATTCATTCAATTTATGATGATCCCTCCCAAATTCAGCTTCATAAAACAGCTTGAATTGAACTTGAAACTTTCTTCTGTCTGTATTGTTTTTAATGAGAAACCCCAAAAGTCCAATATACTAATCAATACTGACTGTTAGCAAGATCTATTTCCCCCTAAAGGTTTGTGCACAACTCAAAACTAATGTGGTATTGTACAATCAGGACAGATTACTTTAATATGCAACACACACACACACACACACACACACACACACACACTGCATGTGCTGTGCATGTGTCTCTTAAGATTAAAGCTGGAAAACAAACTATGCTACTCAAATCACAGACACTAATTTTTGTGCTCTATGTTGAGGTTCAGGTTAATATTTATTGATCATATCACAGAGACACAAAAGAACACAGAGAAATTTTAAGTTCTATCTGAAGATTTGCTTATAATAAAACATGTATGAACACAGATTTAAACATCAATCACTTGCTTCTAGTTGTCTACCAACTTTTACAAAGCCGCCATGTTTAATCCCCATTAATAGATTATTTTTCTTCTTCTTTCTGCTGTTCCCTTTAGGGGTTGTCACAGAGGACTATCTGCTTCCATCTCTTCAAATCTCTAGCATCCTCCTCTGTCATACCAATCCCCTGCATCTCCTCCCTCACTACATCTATGAATCTTCTCTGAGGTCTTCCTCTTTTCCTCCTGCCTGGCAGCTCCATATTCAAGATCTTTTGCCCAGCATACGGTATCCACTATCCCTCCTCTGCACAGGTCCAAAACATCTCAGGTTTGCCCCAGAAGGTTGATTCTGTTCATCTGGAAGTAGTGTTTTCATTGGGAGAAAGGTTTTGTCACAGTGCATTTGCACAATCATACTCTGATGGAGAGAACCTTGGTCAGTATCCTGCCCAAGGATATTTAGCATGCAGACTGGGGCAGCCAGGGATCGAACACCAACCTTCCAATCAGCAGATGACCTGCTCTGCCTCTGGAGCTCCAGCCACCCCAGTGTAGGCTCGTGTGCAATACATCACAAGTCAAACTGTATATATGGTTACTCCACCTCAAATGGTACAATTTCCTGTGTTTGGGTGAGTTTAATTTCACACTCAATCTTTATGAGTAAAAGACTTACTTAGTAAAAGAAGTGTTTCATTTTTTTTAAATGGCAGTTTTTTCAATTTGCATTTTCCAGGAAAAGATTCCAAGACTGTTTGTAATGAAGCATCTGGCTAAACCATAGTGATGTGACGGAAATAAAAAAAATAAAACGGGATGTGAATTTCATCTGAAATAGTTAAGATAGACTGTGGTAGGTGTCCTGTAAGAAATGCTCAGCTGTGGTGTGTTCAAGTCAAATATTTGAGAAGCAGCGTAGACACCGAGAACTGGTTGATCTTTTCATCCTGTATATGTGGTTGTCTGAAGGTTCAGCAGATGAGCTGCTTGTGAGCCAAATTTAATTTACTACACACCCAGATGGAACACATATCAGCAACTCTCATCATTTATCTTTGTGTTTATACATTACGGCCCGCTTATCATAAACGTTGACCGTAAAACATAAAGAAACTGGTCACATGGGATTCATTATTACAGTGGACGGGCTTTAGGTTTTGAACCGATCACAGATGATGTAAACATAAAAGAAGCCATATTTCGCCCCTTTCCTTTGATGCTGACACATTCCTCCTCATCCTCAGTTTAAAGGGGCATTTGTAAGAGAAAATTAAAAGGATGCTCTCGCTTACATGATCAAACTAAGTACTTAGAGCATAATAAATCTAACCCAGCATGTTTCCCTCTTTCCAAAAACAAGAATTCAAAACATAAAAACAAAGACATTAGTCATTCTAATTAATGCCTTGAATAGTGAATTCAGTTCATGCTGCAACCGCAGCATTTCTCAAAGTCAAATACACCCTAAGGATATTGGTATGTCAGACACTGCATTGGTTCCACCTGCCACAAGTGATGGTCTGCTACATGACAAAGTCATGATCCCAGGTAAAAAACTGTATTTGCCCAGCATTTCTTTCAGTTTACATTTTGAATACTATTTTCCACTGTATGCTAATTATCTATTGACGCTTCAGTCATTTCTTTCTTTCCCACTGATGTTTTTGTAGCTCTATTTAATAATGAACAAGCATGGATCGTTTGACACTGACACTTTTATAATCTGTCAAAATAAAGTACATTCGTACTTAAAATGATCTAGTCTGATGGTAATGATGGCTTTGAGTATGACAACAACTGCTTGTCGTGCATATGGCGGGCCCACACGATCATAATAGCGAGCCAAAACATTCCCTTCTTCATGAAAAGCCACAATGTCTTAGTGTTACCATCTGAAACTCGTTAGCTTCCTACTTACAGAGGTTTTGCTTTCGGTGACTGACATCTTAAAAGCCCTAAAACTTGTTTTTAATGATCGACTCTTGCATGATAGCTGCAATACAATATCCCACAATGGTAAGAAGTGATTCTCATGCATGCAAGCATTTAACATCTTATGAACTTTTTCTTATTCAAAGCTCACACTAACCAAAGTTAGGCCTTTAATTATGTGCCTGTAAGGTTAGCTGTCATGGGAAAATAATATTACTTCTGTAATAGTGAGCTAACGTTGTTTTAAGCATCTCTGCTTGCTGAACTCAAGGGTTCTTCCAATGCACTTGTTGTTGATCTTTCAGTTGGATTTCAAAGATTCATGGCATTAAGGTTAGGTCAAAGTGTAACGTGAGTCGACGCACTTTTTTCTCAAAAACAAATTCCTTGTATTCATTCTCGTTTCAGCTGAATACTGGCAGTCGTATCAATGCAGAATGATCCCAAGTGGCTATTCATGTCATTTTTGTCTGTAACAGTGAATTGTAGAATTCATCATATCCAAAGGTCATCTTAGGGCTATCCCAACAACGAGAAGCCTGGGACGACCCACTCAAATATTCATTGTTTCAATAGGAGAATTGCAACATTTATGCGAGCATTAAAGAATATATTTTTGTTAATTTCATGATATTTGTACAACAAACTGTACGCTCCGCCTCAAACAGAGATTACATGCAGAATGCAGACGAGCTGTTTTATCCAGGTATAGTCCAGGAGAATTCATTGACCATGTGGTGTGCAGATTCAAACAATACATCATCATACCCTGAAAAACAGGACATTTGATTCATGGTTTCTTGCTCGACTTGATGGCTCTTATCTTTTGTGTGAGCATGTGTGTGTGTGTGTGTGTGTGTGTGTGTGTATGGGAGAGAGAGAGAGATCAGTCCTTGCTTTACAAAACCAAAACAATAAAAAATGGAAACATATGGCAAGATGGAATAAACCCAAAATGACCTGCTGTGCTCTCCACATCACCCACGAAAATGTATGTGCTTTCAAATGCGTTGTTAATCTAGTAGTTTCGTCAGTACGCTCTATGATCAACGTGAGGAAAATTAAGTGCAGTACTGCTTAGCTAAGAGCAGATGATTAGGTCCGAGGGCAGCCCAATAAGTAGGGCATAAAGTGAAGCTAGAAGAAATTTGTAATCAAGTAACAAAAACTGATAAGAGTGGTGATTTTTAAAAAGATCATTAAATTATTATTTTTATGTTCAATAGACATGATGATGTTGCATCGAAATTTTAACTAAATACTATTGTATTAGTGAGCCACAACAGATTACTGGTATTTCAAATACACGCTATAAAAAATCCACCCAAAGAGAAGCTGAGTGATCACAGTCAGAGATACATGTACATTGTGGGAAAAGTTGGTCTTGGGTTAAAGAAAGCTATTCCTGATGTAGGATTGGGAAAACAAGTTCAATAACTTTGCAGTGATTTTAAGACAACCACAAATATGCATTAGCTGCATAAGAATTGTGGTGGAATCTGAGACTTTTCTCAGAAACTGACAGATAAAATTGAATGTTTTTGTTGATTGAAGCCAAAAGCTGCCTCCTCTGTCACTATCAGATTATCATTCCTGCTATCTTTTTTTTTCTCACAGTTTGCACTTACTCTGCCAAAACTAGAGCTTATTTAAAGCCAGTTCCAAAGTGTTCCCTGTACTAGCAACACTCAGAAATGATTAATATGCTGTGAGCGGCCAGCAAAACACTGCCATTAACAGAACTTAAGGAGCAGAAACTGAAGTCAAGAACATGCAATTCATCATAGTTTAAAAATGATTTTATTTGAGGTGATTTCTTGGAAGGATGTCCTACGCAGACATCCAATACAACACGCATTTCATTTGTTTTATGTCAAGATTATATGCACAGCATGTTTAGAGTATCTGGTATGTTGGCCCAGTGTGAAAGTATGAGTAAAAGAATGTTTGAAGGAATATTTGATTCAAAGGGGCTAAACCAGCACAATGTACAGCAATCAGTCAGGTTAATGTCATGTCATATATGTCACACATATATACAATTCTGATTCAGGTTGATGCCAAATTAATGTTTTTATGTTTTTATCTTAAGTTTTATCTTAATCTTATATTACGAAATAACATTTAAGATATGAATTTACTCTGTCTGCACATAATTACCACTTCATAATTATAAGAATTTAGCACATGCACTAAGAACAATAACACAGTAACACACTGATTTTGCCTGTCTGACACCACAGTGGTGTACAGAGGGAACTTTAATCCATCTTAATTTAAGGGTTTTAGAAATGAAAACTGTTTCTGTTGATTGCTATTTTTATACATGTCCCCCCATTGGCAGAGACTCAAAGGTAATTTAATACTTAAAAATGCTTTGCACTCAGTGACTGTCTGAAGAATAGAACTCATGGACGTCATCAAATGTTGTGTTTTCTCCCTTGAGATGCTCTGCTGGGCTTTTACTGCAGCAATCTTCAGTTGCTGCTTGTTCGTGGGTTCAGATCAGGTGACTGACTTGGCCACTGAAAAATACAAATAAATTTCTTGCCTTGTGAAACTCTTGCGTTGCCTTTGCAGCATGCTTTGGCGTTATTATCTCTTTGCACCGCAAAGTGCTGTCCAGTCAGTTTTGCAGCATCTGGCTTAACCTGAGCAGAGTGTAACTGGTATGACTTTAGATTTTTTCCTGTTACTTTCTTTAGCAGGCACATCATCAGTAAGCACTAGTGACCTGGTTCTGTTGACAATCATGCATTCCCATGCCATGACATTGCTTCCACCACGTCTGAAAGACAATGTGGTATGCTTCGGATAATAAGCCGTTCCTTTTTCTTCTCCATAATTTTCTTTTCCCATCATTTCGGTGCGTGTTTTTCTGAACCAAGAAAAGAGAGAATTCTGTGATGATCTAGTCAAGTTTTCTTCCATGTCTTTTGGTTTTGTTGAGCTAGCGAGTGCATTCTTTGTTTTTTAAGATAGTACAAGATTGCTGAGCTGGTTACTCCTAAAGTAGTTAATCTTGGGATAGGTTTGTCTTCAGTTTTCATTCTTATGATGGTCTCCTTTACTTGCCTCTACATCTCACTGGACCTCCAGTGAATGCAAGTTCAACACCTGAAATCAAGTTACTTATTGAGGGGACAGGTCTTACTTTGGAGCCTCCAAAAATAGTGGCTTTTGTATGAAATGGCTGTAATTCCTAAACAGTGAATGGAATGGTTTTTACTAATAAACCCATTGAATTACAGCTGAAAGTCTGCTCTTGAATTATATCCTGGCTGTTTAATTTCAAATCCACCGTTTTTTGTGCACAGAGACAAAACTACAAAAACTGAGTAACTGGCCCAGTACTTACAGACCTAACTATATTTACAGTCTATTTAGCTGCACCTTGTTGTCTCGTATTTCTGCAGAACAAATGAGTTCACCACCATGACTCACACAACACAGTTTCCATGCGTTAACTGTAAGAAGTGAGCAAAAACTTCTGTGAAACTTGCAGCCCTGTAAATCTGTGTTGACACAGACATGGCAATCTATTCAAATAATCACTAACAAGTACCAGAATACTTCACACACAGTCTATTCATGGGAACATCTGCAACAGCTCCAGGATGTGGCCTCCAAAAAGGCACTATAGTTAGATTTATTTCATGGCATACAGGAATGGCAGCTACAGTAAGTGGCTTGGGTTTAAGATACCGAGAAGCGACAGCTCCCACTTCACACTTTGACAGACCTAAATCACATCAAACATTCAGCTTTAGATGGACTCTGGATTTACCGTACAAAGTTGACCGAGAATTATATTGCTTGCAGTGTGCGCTTTGAATATAATAAACTGAGACGGTCCAAACCCCTTATGGCTGAAAGGTCAAACCATGTAAGTGTTATGTTTTTTAAATTGCTTTAACTGAAGTAAACAAGTCACTCACAGAATAAAAACAACCTCACTGCATCGGTACGTTTGTCTTTTTATGGAATGAATGTAGACGTTTTATTCCAGGAATAGCCGGTCCTTTCAGCCACCTGGCTTCAAAGCCTACAGAATGTATTCAACACAGCTTCAAAGGACACTTGGCATAAATACATCAGGAAAAACATTTACCTGTAATGCTTGTTTACTACGTTAATCCAGAGGTCACTCATTGGTCTTACCAGCTGTTGCATGTTGGTTTTGATCAGTGTGAAATAATTTTATAGAAGTTTAAATCTGCATGATTAACTTCTTAAACTCTGAACTATTTCGGCCCATTTAGATTAGGCTGTTGTTTCCTAACTGCAGCTCAATCTTCCCTTCTTCCTCACCATCTTTCTTTCTTTTTTGTTATTTTAGCTGATTTGTAATTTGTTTTTATTATATTTTGGTATAATTCCATATCATACTGGATTGTTATTTTTAAATAATTTTTTAAGAAAAAAATGAGCTAGAGGAGTTGGGTGGGGAGAGGGAGGTCTGGGCTTCTCTGCTTAGGTTTCTGCCCCTGCCACCTGGCCCCACACGAGCCTCAGAAAATTACTGGATGGAGGAAAATAATGAGTTCAAACAAGCCAAAGTAGCTTTACTTGACCTTTGATTTATCCCTAGAGCATCACTTGGTAAAGTTACTCTGTGTAAAACCTTCTCAGAGTTAGTGTAGAGTAGGCTTTATGGACAACAGCAGTCAGTACTCTTAACAATCAATTAGATGCTGATAATCAATACTTGAAACCTTAGCAAGCACTTTTTCTCAAATGATGCTACTCTTAACAGTCAAATCATTCTTCACTTTGCTCTTCCCAAAGGGTGAACACAGCAGATGAATCAACATGATGGATTTGGCAAAGATTTTACACCAGATGCCTTTCCTGATGCAAGCCTTCCAATTATCCAGTCTTGGGACCAGCACTGGAAGCGAACTCGATCGTGACCCCCTCAGGCCGGGTTTTCATCTTCTCCCAAACCAGGGATCTTTCACGTGTAAGGCGAACGTGTTAACCACCACAACATGTAGCACATCACAAACAATTAATAATACATCCAGTAAATTACAGAATTTCTGCTTGAATAAAATGTCATGATGGACTGTAGATAATACTCATGGAGGAAAACTGTATTAACACTATTTTTTTTTGTTTGTTTGTTTAAAGGAATAATGCAATTTTTACATGCTGAAAAATGATTGATGTGAAAATGCAATTTAACATTAAAACATGAACAATGTGGATATATTATTAAACTTATATTAATTTGGAGTATGCCACGAACTTTAAATAATGTACCTTAATTTTGAAAATGTATTACTAAGGATTTGTCATTTTAATATTAAATTCAGTTTTGAATACATAGAACTTTAAAGAAACTGTTAAAAGATATTGCCATAAGAAACAAATGTAACTGCAGAATTCCATTTGGTACTATGTAATCAATTTGTAATACACTGCATGAGTAATTCCAGTGGTGATAAATTATAAGTTCATCGCTTGGGTTGCAGGATTTAATTCTGGTAAAATCCTAGATGTTAATAAAATATTATGAAACATACTCACCATCTGATTCCAGTCCAGCACAAATCAGTGATCTGAATCTGATGAATAAAAGTGAGCCATCACAGTTTGTGGAGCTCGTAATTGTCTCATGAGAACTTTAACAGTACAAGAACAAAATGTCTCCTGCAGAAACATTAACAGACATTAATAGAAAAGGTCTGTCATCTTTAAAAAACTGCAAATACCACTATTGCCAAGTCAATCTAGAAAACAATTTGAGTTATGAATAGCGGTTAACATTTACAGTTTTCATCCTCAGCCAAAATGTAATATATTCAATTGTTCTAAATTATCTTTTAGGTTTCCACTTGGACCAGTGGACACTATCCTAAATCATGACTTGCACAAATAACAGAATGTTTCTGGTGTAAAAGAGCTCCCTGGAAAAAAGGCTGACTTCACAGAATGCCTTGCTGCCATCAACTATGATATATGAATGGGAAATGTATCAAATCTGTAGCAAAGGAATGGGACACATAATGGATAACATAAATGAAATTCAGCTCTAGTTTGAGTGATATCCCTGAATTAATATTTGGAAGTGCTTTCACCAACTTTAGAGAAGCATGTATTTCGTCAAAGTACAATATTTAAGTTAAGTCACATTTGACAGACCAATGAAAGTCAACCAAATACTCAATCATTCCACAGGATGGTTACAATAACAACCTGTTATGCATCAGCCTCTCCACTCAGGCCTGTGTGAGGTTGTGAAGCCTTTCTTCTTTTGCCTGTCCCGCTGACTAACTAATGCCACGGCCTTCAGAGAGCCCAGCCAAGCACGTGGTTCAACTCCTGTGGTATTTGCCTTCTGGTCAGAGCAGGCATTTACAAGATGTGCCACCCAGTGAGAAGGCTGTGCCCATTCAGCACAGTGATTATCACTGGGAGGTCCAGTCCCTGTCTCTATCTGTATGTTTCTGTCTGTCTCATTATATGCTTTATCTGCAAATGGCTACAGGTAAATTCTTTGCACCTCCAAAGGTTCAAGATATAATATACCTGATTCACCCACCCCCCACCACAGAGAGCTCAAATTCTTGTTTGTTTCTTGATTTTCACTACGTGAACAAGAATTCATTTTAACAGAAGTTCAGGAAAAAAGTATCAGTGGGAGCCTGGCTGTAGAAAAGGAGTTGTAGCTCTTAACTGAAGGAACATTATCCCTTGAGCACAATATGGTTCTCACCACACTGTTATTCTGCTGAACTTCATTAAACATATCAAGGGAGCTTTGACACGGGTTTCATTCTGAAATATCTCACAGTGGAAAGAAATGTCCGATTTTTTTCTGCACTGACAAATAAAAAAAAACTGTAAACAAATTACATGAACTTCAAGAATCATGTGATCAGAATCAGAATCAGAATACTTTATTGATCCCTAGGGGAAATTATTTTGGTTACAGTGCTCCAGTACAAACAGTAACAAAGACAGTCTAAGGAGCTTGGAAAGAAAAGCGTCTGGACTTCTTTGAGTTGCTTGAAGACGTTTCACCTCTCATCCGAGAAGCTTCTTCAGTTCTAAGGGTCAATGGTGGAGAGTCCCAGATTTAAACCTAGTGGGAGTTTCTCCCCCAAAGGGGACAAAGGACCCCCTGATGATCCTCTACCTAATCACATGAGCCAAGGTGTGAAAGCGGGTGGGGGTCCTAATCAGCCAGGGTTTCGGGTGAGCTCATTGTGAAACCTGGCCCCACCCTATCATGTGATTTCCTGAGGTCAGATGGCCCAGGATGTGAGTGGGCGTTAAGGCGTCTGGGAAGGGATCTCAAAACTGGATTATAGATGGCGGACAGTTGGTGTCGTAAACCACCGCCTCTGTTCAAAGATGGTCGCTCACAGTGGACGTAAATGGCTTCTTTCACTCCTCTTTCAAACCATCTGTCCTCTCTGTCCAATATGTGAACGTTGGCATCCTCGAAAGAGTGACCTTTGTCCTTTAGATGCAGATGGACTGCTGAGTCTTGTCCTGTGGAGGTGGTTCTCCTATGTTGTGCCATGCGCTTGTGAAGTGGCTGTTTGGTCTCGCCGATGTAGAGGTCTGGGCATTCCTCGCTGCACTGTACAGCATACACCACATTGTTAAGTTTGTGTTTAGGAGTTTTGTCTTTCGGGTGAACCAGTTTGTGTCTGAGTGTGTTGCTGGGTCTGAAGTACACTGGGATGTCATGCTTGGAGAAAACTCTCCTGAGTTTCTCTGATACACCGGCTACATAGGGGATGACAACGTTGTTGCGTCTGTCTTTCTTATCCTCCCTCGCTGGTGTCTGGTCTTCTTTTCTGTGCCTCTTTGCTGACTTTATGAACGCCCAATTAGGATAGCCACATGTTTTAAGTGCTTCCTTTACATGTGTGTGTTCCTTCTTTTTCCCTGAGGCTTAGAGGGAACATGTTCTGCCCGGTGGTGTAGGGTCCTGATAACCCCTTGTTTGTGTTCCAGAGGGTGATGGGAGTCAAAGAGGAGGTACTGGTCCGTGTGTGTGGGCTTCCGGTAAACTTCAATGTTGAGGTTGCCATTCTCTTCAATGTGCACAGCGCAGTCCAGGAAAGGCAAACAGTTATCCTTTGTGTCTTCCCTGGTGAACTTGATGTTCTCATCCACGGCGTTAATGTGCGCAGTGAAGGATTCCACTTCTTGTCTTTTGATTTTGACCCAGGTGTCGTCTACATATCTGTACCAGTGGCTGGGTACTCTCCCTTTAAAAGAGCCAAGAGCCACTTCCTCCATGTAAAGGTTGGTTACAATAGGTGACACAGGGGAGCCCATGGCACAGCCATGTTTTTGTCTGTAGAAACCCTTCATTGTATTTGAAGTATGTTGTGGTGAGGCAGAGGTCTAACAGTGTGCAGATCTGATCGGGTGTGAAGTTGGTCCTGTCTTCCAAGGAGCTGTCTTCTTGTAGTTGTTTTCTGACAGTCTCCACTGCCTCCGTGGTGGGTATGCAAGTGAAGAGAGAGACTACATCAAAGGACACCATGGTTTCATCTGGATCCAGGGTAAGTTTCTGGACCTTGTCGGTGAAGTCGGTGGAGTTCTTGACGTGGTGTGGGTGTTCCCCACAAGAGGTGCTAAGGATGGTAGCAAGGTGTTGTCGCAATGTTGTAAATGGCTGAGTTTATGCTGCTGACTATGGGTCTGAGTGGGACACCTTCCTTGTGGATCTTCCAGGAAGGTGTCCCACTCAGACCCATTAACCATAAATGCAGGGTATGGCATCCCCTGGATAAAGGAAGAGAATGATATGTGAGGCGGTGAATGATTTTGTCCCTTTCAAGGTCTTGAAGGCAAGCTATAACTTTATTTTTGGTAGCTGCTTGAGGGGGTCTCGCTTGTGGGTCTCCCCTCTTGGGGGAGAAACTCCCACTGGGTTTAAATCTGGGAGTCCCCACCAATTGACCCCACCTTAGAACTGAAGAAGCTCTTCTGCCAACATTCACATTTTGGACGGATGAGAGGTGAAACGCCATCTATGTCCACTGTGAGCGACCATCTTTGAAGCAACTCAAAATCCAGAAGTCCAGACGCTTTTCTTTCCAAGCTCCTTAGACTACGATGACCTGGATGACTGAGAACCTTCACAGACATAGTAACAAAGACAGACAGTACACTAAGTAAGAAATAGCACAATATATACATGCATATTTATATACATTTAAGTCACTTATTGATAAATAGCTGAATAAGAAAGAAAGAATGCATGACACGAGGACATCCAGAATTCAAACGTGTATTATACCATCTGACTTTTTATATAACATAATGCATTTTGGAATGTCGACATTGTTAACACAATCTACTGAAGTTCAAATTAAGCAAAATAGGGAAGAAACTTCATTTACTTTGAATATGGCATGGTTATTAGTTCCAGATTGGCTGATCTGCTTGGATTTTTTCCATAGAACTACTTTAGGGTTTGCAGAGAATGGTCAGAAAAATGACAAAATATCCACTCACCTGCAGGTCAGAGGAGAATGGGGAGATGGGTGTGTAGGTTCTCAATCATTCAGGTGATGGTCATTGAGACTCATTAAAAAGAAGGATAAAGAACTCCAGTGGTCTTCTTTTTAAGCAGTCAAGACAAGAATGTCCAGACTGTTTCATGCTGATAAGAAGGCAACAGGAACTCAAATAACCACTCAATAAAAAAAGGGTCTACAAAAGAGCACCTCTGAACATATGTTGAACCTTGAAGCACGTGGGCTACAGCAGCAGAAGACCACACTGGGAGCCATTCCTGACATCTAATAAAAGGAAGCTGAGGCTGTAATTTCCATACACTTGACAAAATTAGACAGCATAATCGTGGAAAAAATGTTGCTTAATCTGATAAGTCTCAATTTCTGCTGTGACATCTGGAATGGTATGTCCAAAATTTGGTGTAAACAACAGGAAAGCAGAGATCCCTCTTGCCTCATATCAAGGTTTCAGCTGCTGGTGGTGGTGCAGGTACAGGGGATATTTTCTGGGCACTCTTTGGGCAACCTACCCAGCCTACCTGAGTATTGTAGCTGACCATTCCTATCCCTTTATGACTACAGTAAACTTTCTGATGGCTGGTTCCAGCAGGATAAGGCATCATGTCACTCATTTCAGCTCAAATCAAACTGGTTTATTTAACATGACAGTATGTTCACTATATTCAAATGGCCTCTGCAGCCATCAGATCTCAGTCCTATAGAGAGGCTTTATGATGCGGAACATCAGATTTGCATCATGGACATGCAGCCAACATATCCACAGTAACTGCATGAGCCTATCATGTTAGTACTATAGACCAAAATATTTGAGGAATATTTCCAGGAAGTTATTGAATTTGTGGCATAAAGAACAAAGTATTGAAATGGCCATTTTAACAGATATATAAAGGTGTCGGCCTTTCTGCCATCCTACAAAAACACAAAAGTTCTGTCATGACAAACATCAGGAAAAGCAGATTAAGCATTTTATCTGAAAAATTCCAGTTTTGGGTGTATTCCATTTATTCAATTCCCTTTAACACAAATCTCAGACATCACAAAACAGGTCCTCTTTATGATTGAAATAACACCTGCAATTCATTTCTGCAAGCAACCGCTCCGAATAGTTACCGAAAGTCCACAGTCTGTTGTTTTGTTGTTGCCGAACAACTTCAACATTGGCGACATCGCGGTCCGGAGTCTTTGCTCTGTCTCGCCATTTGCACATTACTCCTTTTCTCCTCTCTTGTTCTCGAGTCTTCTCCCGAGTGAAAAAACTCAAGGTCATGAACTCACGTAACGTAGCGTGGCGTGAAAATAATTTTAAACCTCTTCTCTTTTTAAGACATTCACATTCCATGAAATTATGTTTTAAAGTAACTGATTTTAAACATTTTAATACATTTATTTATATCAAATATTTATGCAAGTTTAGCTTCACCATGAACTGTAATTTTATCTTTAACCACTTATTTCATGGACATGCAGCCAACATATCCACAGTAACTGCATGAGCCTATCATGTTAGTACTATAGACCAAAATATTTGAGGAATATTTGAAGTTATGTTGGCCAGAAAATTGGCTTTTTTTCTAATATGTTTTAAAGTAACTGATTTTAAAACACAACTATTTATGCATTTTAATACATCCTTCTGGTACAGAATTTCCCTCCTGTGGGTTGTAAAACAGGACTCGTGAAACCCCAGGCCAACTAAAAGATAAAAAAAGATAATGTTTTCACATGCACGAGTTATGAAAGGCTAAAAATAAAGAACTTGGGGTTTTACACACCATAGTCGGTAAGAAACTGGGAAAATGATTCTGCTCAGCTCAAGCTGTCAGATATCAAATGAAAAAAGTATTTTATCAGAGTCAGATAGATCCCTCTTATTTTATTTCATCAAGCTGGAAAAGATTATCGAGCATAAATGGGAAAATAAGAATTTCTTTAAGACTCTGCTCACCGACTTGCTTTAAGAGTCTGGTTCAGGTGATATGATCTAAAGGCAAGCAGGACATGCTCCATCTCAAGTGGAAAATTAGTGTGGTCATTGGGAACATTTGAAGAACAATAGAAAACACATGTTCTATTTTCCTCTGGGAGAGGGGCCGTTTGCTTGGCAAGTTTCTTATGTGTAATCATATTTTCTAGGAGGGATTCAGGATCAACAGGGTGTGGAAATCCCCGATGCAAATATACAGTACCAAGATAAGTAAGAAGATTTTCAGCATTTCTCATCACCATAGGACCACTACTACTCAGTCGCAGATAATAAGAAGAGACCAACTATAGTCGCTATGTGATAGCACTGCCGCTACGACGGCAGCTTTAGAAGCTTTCCACTATTTCTGTTAAATTCTTCCCCTCTCTGCAGAAATCCTGTAAATGGAGCACATAATAGCTTGTCTTGCACAATAAGACTTTGTGCGATAAGAAGCGATACCGGCAGCATGCTTGCTTTACATGCACACTATGCCGTTCCAACTTGGCAACAGTCAGAAGCCAGTTTGCCACATGACTGCACTTCAACATCGTCACAATCTTGGAAAATATGTCAGATGGGTCAGATCTATCATCGCTGCGATGTAAAAAAATATATGGCAGCAACAGCACACAGAGGGACAACATGAAGGATGGAGCTGTTTGTGAACAGAAGTTTTGCTGTAACGGCAAATTAACCATAGTTCCCAGACAACAGCACATTAAAAACAAATCAACATTTCCATTTTAGATTTACGCTCCCACTGTACGAAGCAATGAGTAGAACATTTCTCTCTAAAAAATAATAGGACTTCACACAAGCTATCATGAAGGACTAGAACATTAAGGTTTTTCAGAGATGTGGAGATCAGAGAATGGAAAAGCTTAGATCAGGCAGATCATTAATTGATTCAAGAATTTCTACACAGCAAATTTTCATTTCTACTAAATCTCCATATCCAGAGTCATTAGTGAGAACTCAAGTCTACAGGTGCTGAGGCATGTTTTACATTAACATGCCTTTTTTAGTGTGTTCACTAAAAAAGGCATGTGACACATTTGACATTACAATAAACATGAATAATATGCCCACAAGCAATGATGACTTCAGCATGGCAACTTAAGTTGATCATTTTTAAAACATGGTTGCATGCATTTATGCATACAACTTGCAAACCAAGCTTGGTCGCTTTAGCTGACGACCCAACCCTCCACCCTCTGCAGCACAGCCTAAGCCAAAACACAAAAGATGAGTCTTGCATGCAGAGTTCATAACGAATAAGTGATGCCACAGTGGCTATGTTTGTCTTTTAATTCATCTTTTAAATACAGTTTGTGGTCCTCACCACTTTGTTGTCAACAGCTATACAAATCTTTGCTGAAATCCGATTGGTTTTTTGTGTTTGGCAACAAAAATGGCAATTTCATTTGGCTACAAAGTGCAAACTTGTCTGAGATGGTTGGTGAGAAGATTGTTTGCCATTTATATCGAAATTTGTGGTGGTGGGGGTGGGGGGGGGTTGGAATGGAAAATACTGTAATATCAATTTTTGCAGTGCCCTCTGGCATTACATTTCCACTTTATTTTCTCTTGTCTCAGTCTTGCTTCCTGGAACAGACAACTCAAATCCTAGACTGCATCTTCAGATGAGAAGAAAGAGAGCTACGAGTAAAGATGCACGCTTTGCCAAAGTCTTTCTGGCAATTGTTTTGACAAAAGAATTTATTCAAAAACAAATGTATTAGTTGTGATGATAATATAGTCTTAGAATGTAACAAAACATTGGACAGACAAAACAGCTGTACCACACATATTTATGTGAAAATGTCTTAAAATGTCATTCGGCCATAAACACACCTTCACATAATTTGAGCATGAGTGCTTAATGCAATGGCATGAATTATAGTAAAAGAAGTCAGGGAACTATCCCCAGTTATTGTTGCAAACAGACTTGTCTTTTAATTAAACCTAAAAAAAACAAAAACCAAGTTAAAGTCATGTCAAGGCCATGACAAAAAATACAAGTGAACCTTAAGAAAAAGGGCAGTGAAGGAAATGAAGCCTGAATGCCAGTCTTAAATGAAAGAGGCAAATGGACTGCCTCATAGCTGTCAAAAATGATCTAAATGTGGAGTCAGAATGGGAGGAAAAGAACTCTTTAAAGTATGGATGTGAGAGTTTTGAATTGTTTATCCAGACAGTGATTGTGAAATTATAAGGATCAAGTACTCTCCATAAAGTTTTGCAGTTTTTTTTTTGATGCAGCACAAAAATGTGAATGTGTTTTTCAGTTTTTCCTGGGATACATACATAATAAAAACCCAGACCCATAGTCTCAAAGACACAGCAAAGGCCAAAGCTTTAAAATGGAAATGCTGTCCTCATGCATGCAGTGAGACTAGGATATCTCTGATCATAGCCAGCATCATCCCAAAGACATTGAAAGACCACTAAAGTAGTGGCACAGATGACTCCAGGCCCCCGACCACACACCCCCTCATACTTTGAGATGCAGAACAGAATGAAAGTCTCCAAGTGTGATGTCAACCCTTCCGAGACCTTAAACCAGGGCTGTGTGGCGACAGTGACTATACACGTCATCCTCTCTTCTCCACCAGTCATCTCTTTTTGTGAATGTGCACTGGTTCTTCACTGTACTGGAAAAGATTTCCTATTGTAGTAGATTTCTGCATGGCTATGAGAACAGAAACTATCCAGTTTTTGTTTTAGGTATCAACTTTGCATAAAAACAATAAAAAACACATACAAATACAGACTTGAAACTACATAAAACATTGTGAAATATATTTACTTACTGTTGGAATCTTCATTCATGGAAGAAATGTGTGCTATGGCATTGATCATTACTCAGTGTCCCCCAGTGTAAACACATCTGGCTCCTAAATCTCAACTGAAGCATCACTTTGCATGCATCTGCTTGCTGCAAATCAGCCTTTCAAAAACATCCTCAAGAGGAGGACACTGAAAGCTCAAGGGCTCTCATCATTGTCACACATGTGGAACATCCATGTAGTTTCAGTCTGTGAAATGGGAAACTGTGACAAACGTGGCCTGGGAGAGTGCTTTCACACCTGTTTGGCTGCTGTACAGACACATTTTTATGGTATATTATAAGGCTTCCCCCTGCAGCTTAGACTCACTAGTTATAAAAGTAGGTCCAAACTCATCTGCACCATTTATTAGACAATATCAGGCCAGATGGAGAGCCAAGAACTTGCTGGAGTTTGTTGAAAGGTCAATAACTACTATAATATCCTTTATAAAAGCAGCTTAATAAACATAAGTTTCCTGTTTTATGATGGCAAAGCTGGTGTTGAAAAGTGTTTGAGTTCATGTCAGCAAATCTATAACACATCCTGTAGTGCCCTCATCTGTGACTCATTGGTATTACAACTGAAGAACAAAACTAATAGTCTGGTGTTGCATAAACAAAAACAATTTTGAAGATTTTTTTGGAAAAAAAGAAGATAGAAATTCTTTCATGGAAAGTTGAGGTTAATTTATCTTTTTTTCTCTTAATGAATGCTTTAGAGGTACTTTTATCTGTTTTTGCTTCACTACATTTCAGAGGTAGGTTTCATTACATGCACTCGATTTTTTTTTTTTTTGAAAAGTTACCCAACGCTTTTAGTGGTTGAAAGCAATCTTAAAAGGAAAATACAGATTAAATCGCCCAATGACATGACAATCACCTGGCTATCATTGGTGCCGCATCAGTACGCGCATGGTATCTTCACATAGTATGTAACATAGTTTATTACGTTTGCAGGAGGGGCAGGTCAGGAGCAGAGGTTCTGGCTGTCCCAATCTGGCTTTGGGGACATGGAATATCACCTGTAGCTCAGTTAACCCTGAGCTAGTGCTTGAGGTTGACCGTCTATATAGGTAGGGTTACTTCAATGTACAGCTTGGGCTCTGAAACTTGTCAGAGAGCGGCCAGACTATCACTCTGGAGTTAGCACTGCTATCTGGCTAGCTTCATTCAGGTGATTTTCATTGAAAAATATGTTGAGGTTCAAGACCTTGAGTTTCAGAGTACAAACAGGCCTATTTCAATTTTTTACATAAATAGGCCAAGTCTAGTTAAACTCCTAGTCTAGTTAAACTCGCCCAATATAAATAGAATAATGAATTTTCTGCTTTTTGCGGATGATGTGGTTCTGTTGGCTTCATCAGGTGAAGGCCTCCAGCTCGCACTGGAAACGGTTCGCAGCCGAGTGTGAAGCAGCGGGAATGAGGATCAGCACCTCAAATCTGAGGCCATGGTTCTCAGCCGGAAAAGGGTGGAGTGCCCACTCCGGTCGGGGATGAGTTCCTGCCCCAAGTGGAGGAGTTTATATCTCTCTTGTTCGCGAGTGATGGGAGAAGGGCCGGAGATCGACAGACGGATTGGTGCTGCGGCTGCAGTGATGCATTGCAGGTCCGTCGTGGTGAAGAGGGAGCTGAGTGTAAAATATGTTCAGGCCCCTTCACCTAGGCCACGAGCTGTGGGTAGTGACCGAAAGAACGAGATCGCGGATACAAGCGGCAGAAATGAGCTTCCTCCGAAGGGTGGCTGGCCTCTCCCTTAGAGATAGGGAGGCATGTCCCACCGGGAGGAGGCCCCGGGGCAGACCCAGGACGCGCTGGAGAGATCATATCTCTCGGCTGGCCCCGGATGAGCTGGAGGAGGTGGCTGGGGAGAGGGAGGTCTGGGCTTCTCTGCTTAGGCTGCTGCCCCCGCGACCCGACCTCGGATAAAGCGGATGAGGATGGATGGATGGATGGATGGATGGATGAATTTTTTAGTTTATAATTTTGTCCTTGATAATTTTCCAATTAAATTCCTTCATCAGTGTCTACCATAAACAAAAATGTGAATACCACTCACACAATACGATGGATCTTGTGTAGACATAAGGATTCATTACAGGTAAAACCAGTTTCTCATTCGGGAAAACAACGACACGACCTCTCTTTTGTGTCTTAAAACAAACAGCGACTGCAGGGCACATTCTCTTAAAATGAATTTGGGTTATTTCCTCATACTTTACAAAGTTAGTGTAGTATGAGGAAATACTGCTAATACTACCAAGAAAGATAACACATCTTACAAGATGTATAAGTTTCCTCGCGGCTGATGGTGGCTGCTGAGCGGCTGTTTACCACGTGTGGACTTCCTTGTTAGCGTTGCTACGGTTACCAGCGATGACTTGGCTGAAGTCCCTCCCTCCGAGTTTGCCCCGTCAGTGCTGCTCACTCAAGTTCCTTTACACACACACGCAACCACACAAGGGAGTTTATAGTAAACAGTGAACTTCATATGAAGCGGATGACGCTGATACAGCGCAAGATATTTATTTTCTTCTACTTGAATTCTACTTTTTAGTCACCGGTACGTACTTTACCCATTCGCCGCTAAATACTTAGTAACAGGTTGCACATTCTCGTTGCTGCTAGCCAAACGTTACAACTGTATGTTTTCGGGAAGTCCTCTTTAATATGTTCATGCAATACGTTTGTTTGCACTGTTGTTATTGCACTACTTTTATATTGAGAAGATTTCAGTTGCCACAGGAAGTTTTACAACATCGGAAATGAAGTAAACATTACGTTTTAACTTGTCAAGCCACACGTGAACTGAAACCCGGGCTATTCTTTTCTCTTAGTTTTGTCTCGTTTACCACAAGCGTTGTCCCCGCTTTCTTTTCGCTATATTTACAATGTGCATGTGACGATTAATTTGACTGCTTGACAGGTGTAACTGGTATTTATTTAACAAATTGAAGTTGCACATACTCCACCCTGTGGCGGAAGATCGACGGTTGTTATATTTAAATGCCGATGACTTTTTAGGAAGTTGAGTGAATATTTTTGTTTGGCAGCCTGTAATACGTGAAATATCCTGACGACACATGTAGCGATATAAAAACATTGGACGACTTGGCAGAAGACGGGAGGTTATGACCCACTGAACTTAAATACAAACAGTCCCAGTCGTTAGTTTTAAGCTGTGCATTAAAATGTATTTTCTGTAAATACAGGTTCAAAATACAAGTGTGACAGTTTATCAATTTTTATAAGAGGAAGAAAGCAGAGGACAGTTTACATGTTGTGAAATATTCTGAAGATGTGTTGCAAAGTCCACGTTTTTGTTTTGTTTTTTTAGTCAACTTGTTAAACATTTTCTCATTATTATTACACTTTATATTTAATTGTAGTTGACATGAACAGGTCTGAGAAATGGCACCTCAGTTTTTGCCAGTTATTGATCTGTTTCAGGCTAGTTGAAAGAAGGGAAAATAATGGTTAGGACTGTTGTGGTTAGTTGGAGACCAACAACTTAAATTGTCTCAGTCTAGCCCTGACCACAATGTTTGCTTAAATGTTGCTAACTGCTGTAGCTCTAACAGCTGTTACATGCCAACCCCAGAGACAGATAAGGCAGCTATGCAAAGCAGGTAGGTACCTTTTATGTGTTTAAACACTGGATCTTAGGAAAGGGACAGTTTTCTTTCTAAACAAATATTATTTTATTTGCAGTTCTGATAATTGACATGCCAGATCTAAAATTGGCAGTGAAAACAAGGATCCAGGCATTACATAGGTAGTTTAAAAAAAAAAAAATAATTTATTTGTTTTCTCTAAAAGAATAGACAACATTTCCAAGTTTCAACACAGGAGGCATTAACCTTGTGTGCTTATGTGGTTAAAGGCTGTAACGATTATAGTCAATATCATTGTTAATATTATGAGCCTGAGGAAAAAAGCACTACATCACCCTCTTGAAACAGCAATTCACCTTAGTTCCCTTTCTTGTTTCCTCTGAAATTCTTAATCATTGTGTTTTGCATAGACCTCGTGAGGCTTGACATGATAAATGTTACACAAAGTGTAGCATATTAAACAATAGCTAATATTGCTTACCACTTTATGCAAACATTGAGAGGCTGGAAACCAAATGCTGTAATAGATAAATGTAAAAAGTTAAATCTTTGGTAAAATGTTGACTTTATCGTCAAGGTTTGCCAAACTAGTTTAGATTAAATATAATGCAGACATTTTTAAGTCAACTTTATGAGCAAAGCAAATATGAATCACTTGACTTGCCCTTAAGTTTGAAGGTCCTTCCATGTGGGTTTGCCAGTGTGTGTCTGAACCTGCTTTCTCATCTGTTCATTTACCTGCCTACATGCATGTCAGATTTTTCCTCTGTCTGTTCCACATGTCTGCATTTGCGTAGGTCATCACACACAGCTTCAGAAGCTGCTGTTTATAAATTGATTGAGCAAAGTCACGGTGCACAAGTTGAAGGCAGTCTTCCAAACCAATGCACACAGAACTGTTGTCTGCATAAAACCCACCAGTAATAGAGTAATCAGTCAATATTTCCTGGCAAAGACCACCCTCGTCATACCACAAGTTTCAGCTGCAGTTTTGGGTTTACTTGTCATCCCTGAATGTAAAGAGAAGAGCAGCAGTAGTTTTAGGTGTGCAGCACATACTATGCAAGTCAAAAACAGAATCAGGTTTTGTGGCAGGAAGAGAGAAAGGACCTACACATTTTAAATGAGTGGTTCTTGTCTGTTATGCGATTATAACCAATTAATATTTGTGTTTGTATTCAAATTCTTTTAAGTTTAATTAGATGTATCAAACAAAACTCCCTTTTATAGACTTCATGTTTTTACACAAATCTCTAATTTCTATACAATTTTATGTACTTTTGTATATAGAACAACAAAAAAATGTATATTTAATGGGAAAGCAGTCATAACTGAACACTCTGTCTGTCTCTCTCATAGGTTTGATCTGGTAATTAAAGAGGTGGTTGCTAAGAGATGACAGTCGGTGACATTGGTGAAAGCCTCAGATGTTCAGCAGTCTGAAGCTCCACTCGTCTGGGATCTTTTTCCTGCACGCCTCAGTCTGTGCCTGGCTCATATGAAGGACGTGGCAAACAATCTTCTATCAACAAACTCATAGTTACCATGGCAGCTTTTACTGCTCCATGTGCCAACACCAGTGCCATGAACTCCATGTTGACCCATACCGCCTGGCAAAGCCAAGAAAGCAACGATGAGGCAAGTACGAGTGGGAACGGGAATGTTGGACAGAACACTATTCTGGAGAAAACCCACGAGTTCTTCCAGATGTGCGACATCGAGAACAAGGGTTTCATCACCCGACGGGACATGCAGGTGAGGCTTCTGGTTTAAGGATGACTGATAAAGTTCTGCTATCTTTAAACTAGTGTAATTATCTGTGTTTTAACATTACTAAAAATAATGTCATTCATAGTAGCCAGTAGAAGAATTAGAAAACATCATTACTACCAACTTTAATCATTCCTAATCAGTTAAGTTTTTTCTCTGTTTCAATCTTTATTGTAAAACCACAGTTTACACATCACATTTTTATTGTGTTTAAAGATAACAGGTCATCATTTATCCAGAATAATATGCAGGGATGTGTCTGTGCACTCATTAATGATGCTGAACAGGACACGGATATGACATGCGCACCCTTTTCAAAGCGACATAATAGACACTCAGAGACAGAGAGCCATGCGGAAGCTTTGTCATGCAACTCCTCCACTCACATTATTGTGCAGATTATTTGCCCCTCAGATATTCAGCCAGGCCACGGCTTACACTTTGATGAAGCACTCCTGGGCTCTTGCTCTGAGGAGGACAAACACATAGAAGATAAGCTTTGATCTGTGGTTTATGATAATGGTTTCTAATTTAGTAATGATGACGGCAGTCCAGTCCTCAAAATTATTTATATGAACATCTGCACTGACTGCTCTCTACTTAAAGGCAATACCTCGTCGTGTTACAGGGTTTGTTTTCACACTTTGCTTTCAGCTGACAAAGACTGTGACGATATAACGGCTAAATAAACAGTGCTGCTTGAGTTTATTTTCACTGTTGACATTGCAATTTCAGTGGCTGAGTCATTTTCACTTGGCTTCACAGCTTAAAATACGTTTCCAACCACGATCACGAAGAGGATGGCTTTACAGTTGAAGTGTTTGCCAACATAAGGGATATGTTCTTCTGATAACACTTCACAGGAACAGCTGATAGTTGTAGAAAGATGGTATCTTTTCTGTGTCCCTGCCCTAGATTTTAAGGGTGAGCATCAGTCAACATTTGCAACAGTGTAAACATCACACAAACTCGAACTGCTTGCAGAGGTGTGGTTGTGTTGGCTTTTGTTAAAGAAGAGAAGTTGCTGTCATGAGCAGTTCTTTAGGAGACTCTCTCTTTCCCACGTTCCTTTGGATTAACCCTTTAAAGCCTTAAATTCTTAAAGATTATGAAAAGCTCATATGTTAAGAGAGATTGATCTGAGTCTTGCATCGCCATCGTTTCCAGTGGAGATGCCAATGGTCACAAACTGAAGGCTCTAGCTACACGAGGAAGATTGTTTCACTGCATGTGTGTGAAGCAGTGTTTTGCTAAACAAGATGTATATCTGTTAAAGAAGCTCTAGCATTTATTTGGTTCAATTCAGAATCACCAGGAATAAAAGGAAAATAACCCGACTGTTCCTTAGCTCACAATTTCCACTGCGCACGACTCTCCTTATAAAACTCTACTATGAAGTTACAGTACTAATAATGTCCTTGAATATCTGCTGTATTTTCTGTCTCGATTAACAGAGGCTGAACAGCGAGCTTCCTCTAAGTGCGGAGGAGTTGGAGAATGTATTTGATACCCTTGATTCTGATAACAACGGATACCTCACCCTGGAAGAGTTCTCCTCCGGCTTTAGTATGTTTTCACTCTGTTTCATGTTCAAATAGTAGGATCGCACTTCTTATTAATCATCTAAGCTCTCGATCTTTTTTTAGGTTCCTTTTTGTTTGGTAATACCATTTCTGAAGAGGAAGTCATGGGGGAGAAGAACAGCTTGCCAGAGGTCCTGTACCAGACACACACAGAAGAGGGTCTGGCAAAAGCAGAAGAGGATGAGGAGGAAAAACACTTTTGCATGCTTATGGAGAGCCTTGGAGCCAACAATGTCTTTGAAGAGTGAGTACCGTATGAGTGTATTAGGTCTGTTTTCATGTCTTTGCACACCTTTGTGCATTTTGTACATTAAATTTTAAATGAAAACCTATTTAAAGCCTGACACTTTAATCAGCCTGAGAAAAACGTTGTTTCCACTTATAAGCAAACCTCTTGCCGCTTGGTAGAGTGCGTCTGCTTAAAAATTCAAGTCATTTTTACATGATTACATCAAAAACATAGTAATTTAGTGTTAAGCATTAGAATTTTCAAAGAAACTTGACTTCCTCAAAATCTTTATACTTAAAACTTCCTTCACAGACCTCATTAATGTAAACTTTCATGTTTTTTCCTCTTTTACGACTGCTTCTCAGTAACTCCTGTTGTGGTCTGTTTAGAGTTTTCTTTGTTAGCGTGAAAGCTATGTAGTGACAGACTCTTACGAAATGCATGACTAGACTAACCTTTAACAAGCAACTCTAACTCAATAAAAGTAAACAGTAGTGGAGGTGGATGTCAGACTTACACATCCTGTTGGCTTCCACCTACCTGGTCAGAGGTGAACAATGACATTTTAGTTCAGATGAATTTGTGCAGCACTAACTGATATTGATTTTGGGCAGACCTGGAGAATGAATATTTCAAAATGTTTCTGACTTTCCTAGTCTAATAACTTAAAGGCATGTTGATAACCTGCTGTTATTCTGTTCCATAGTAGGAATACAATGTAACAGTTTACAGATGTTCCAGAAATCAACACTTGTTGCTTTTATTTTATATATTTTTCATTTTGTGTAATGTACTGGGATATTTATAATTTACAGCTTGTATTTATTAGAGCTGTTGTTATATTTTCCATATTTTGTAATATATTTGCAATATATAATAAATTGTATTATTTAATTTACTTTAGTTAGTTGCTATTCTTACTGTGTTGGAGAAACTGTGACCACATAATATCCTCTGGGATTAATAAAGTATTCTGATTCTGATTACAGCCACTTAGGAGGGCATTAGGGGCTCCACCTGCATTGACCTAAAGCTGTTTGGTCTTTGACCAATATTTAGCAATTTCAGGGTCTGAAGGTGTGAAAGACTTTCAGGATGGAGAACCTTCACACAGCATCTTGTGACTTTCGGTATTAGTGTCCCATTTTAAGTCAAAAGCTATAATTTTGCACCAACCACATGATATCTACCTTAAAGTCATTGTTTGTTTGTTTTTTAGCACTAAACAAAGTTAGGAGATCTAAAATAAAATACAGCAAATTTTACACCAAGATAAACTGAATGAGGGAAATAGAGATGAACTAACATTAAAAATGTGGCACAGAATAGAATAGCCTTTATTGTCATTGTACAGGGTACAACGAAATTGGAGATCTAGTTTGTTGCCAGGGAACAGAGGGGAACGGGAACATTTCTGAAGAAATTCTGAGTGTGTGTGTAGTACTGCGGGGTCAGCTGTCAGAAGACAATAGGCCGTACCAGGTCAGACTCACAGAGAGCTCGCCAAACAGAATTTAAGCTCTGAAGCAAATGCTTTCCAAGCAAATTGGGAAAATTCCTTCACTGTGAGCGGCTGCAACTTCCCGTCTAGAAAATACTAAATTTTCATGTTTGTAGAGTTTATTATATGGACGTAGTGACAGTGTACAACCTCTGACTCCTGTTTTCTTAATGCATTGGTTGTAGACCTCGAAGCACATTAAAAAACATTTACACCAGCAAGAAGAGTGTTATAGTTAGATTCTTACAGTGTAATAATAATGATTGATTTCTCAAGGTTAAACATAAAATATCCTTTTAAAAACTATGTGTATCACATAGTGGAGCTGCTTTTATTCATTGTTATTGTCATGTGCTGTTGCTGTGGTAAAAGTGTGCCCTGCCGTATTACTTCTATTTTTCTTCCAAATAACGGTACTTTTTTCCTCATGAACCCTTGTGACAAAGACATCTGATATCAGTAAATGAATTGGCTTAGCTGCTGCAATTATCTGCTTAATTTTGTCCCATCAGTCCTGCTGAAGTGCGCAGTCTTTGGGCCCAGCTGCGCCGGGATGAACCACACCTTTTATCCAATTTTGAGGACTTCCTAGGTAGAGTGACATCCCAGATCCGAGAGGCCAACCAGGAGAAGAGGGAGATGGAGAGTGCTCTCAAAAGGTCAGAAAACATTCATGTATGTTTGATGCAGTCATCATGAAAGGCTGAAATATTATTAGAGGTTTTTCAGATTTGAATGACTATCAGTGCTGCGCTCCTTAATCACTGTGTAAATCATTTACAGAAGCTTTTTCTCTCTATTGCATTATTATTTTAGTGATCAATTTTATAGATCTGTTATGTCAACAGGGTTATTTATATATATTGCACAACATTACATCTAACTATTATATCTAATCAGGAAAGCAGCAACACATGATAATGAGATCCAGCGACTATATGAGGAGATGGAGCAGCAAATAAAAAGTGAAAAGGAGAGAATTGTGCTGCAGGTACAAAGCATTTACTGGTGTTTTTTGTTAGAGTCGACTTATCTTTGCTCTGTCAGATGTTTTGCATTTTAATCTGACATTTCAACTTTGTTCTTTGTCCACTGAAGGACTATGAGCGGTTTCTGTCTCGCAGTCAGGACCTGGAGCTGCAGCTGTCCCGTAAGGAGAAGGAGCTGGAACAACTCTTCCAGAAACAGAAAAGAGTGAGTTGAATTTAGCAGAATGATTTCCTCCACTGTCCCACACTGGAGTATTTAGATGAAATCTAATAGAGAGAAAATAAATTACAGATGAAACTCTTTAACCCAAGTGAGGTAAATTCAGTTGTTAAAACAGGAAAACATGTGAGACATGACAGATAACAGAATGGAGTCATAAAGTAATTCACTCTTGGCCATAAATGCTAGACAGATAGTAGCAGGTTATATCACACCTTTATGCTTTTATGATTAATTACCAAGCTGAAAATTAGTTCTGGTCATGAGGCTTTGCTGTTTATGCAGAACAATCAACCATACATCATAATGGCTGCGAAAGCTTAAACAGCATTCAGTCTGGTAATGCTTATTATTCTCCTTTACTGGTTTATGCACCGAGTGCACTCCAGACCACAAATGTTTGGACAGTTTCACATGTCTCTGTCAGCAGCACCAACATTTTAAAACGAAGGGATGAATAATGCAACAGGAAAATAACTCAACACAGTGTCCAAAAATTACATTGCAGCAAACTCAGTTTTTTCTTTCCTTTTGCATCTATGTGGCATTTTGACACCTGTCCAATGGGATTGTTTTTCCCCACAGACTTTGAGCTTCTAGTTGAAACAGCACACTGTTTTATCCTGTTACCTGAATCATAACTGGAAAAATGCATAAAGTATACAGGAGCATCCTGCATGCTCACATTCAGACAACTCCTTTAACCCTAACTTCACATTATTGAGCCGGACAAGAATCCTAAACGCGAGGGTGAAGAGGCTGTATAATCATGACTGGCTAATCTAATCTGATCTTAATGCAGTAACATATCTGATGTTACTGTATCCTAGCTTCATGCTGTCTACTAACATTCATCATATTAATAGAAGTTAAAGTAGCATCAGGCACTTTATATTTAGTCTTTATGAAATGCTGAGACAGTGCCTGATGTAACCAGTTATATTCATCTATCTTATCTGAGGTGTCTTCTTTTCCTTTTTTCTTTTTTCGCTACCCACCTACCTCCAGTTGGAGAGTCAGTGCCAGGAACTACACAGTGAGCAGCATGTGACCAAGGTGGAGAATGTGAAGTTAAAGCAGACAAATGATGAGTTGGCACAGGAGCTGGAACACACCTCCCAGGAGCTGATGTTGGCACAGGAGCAGCTGAGTTTACTGCAAGAGCAGTCCACGCGACTGCATGAAGACAAAGAGATGTAAGCGATGACTGATCTCGGTTTATCTGTTGTTTTGGTACCTCGAGCTCTTGGTTTCTCAATTTCTTATCTGTTGCTGATTGATTAGGATGCAAAACTTTGATACTGAAAACATAAATATAATTTGTAAAAACAAAGCAATGTCCACTATACTTTTTACTGTCATCACGCAAATTTATTCTTATATATTGAATTTTGTATGAACCCACAGTCTGTTAGAGTTTTTAATTTTGTTTATTTTTCACTACTGATGCTGTAAAAACTGTCTCCAAAGACTATAAACTTGTTCAAGTCATATATGAGAAGTGTAAATGCAAGATACAGTATAATGCAATCACAGAGTATTAATAATCACTGATGCCTTGTTGTTTAAAATAGAGAAATATACAGAATAACTGAAGGCCTGCAGAGAGAGCGAGAAAGTCTCCTTAAACAACTGGACCTGCTAAGGTATGGATCAGAGTAAAGTCTGCTTTAGAAAGAATAGGCGTGTACAGAAACATGACATCAGTTTTGGGTGTTTTGTCTCTATTTCTTTCCCACTGATGAGCTCCAAAGCCAATTTTTACAAACGAAACAAGTTATCCAAAAAAGTAATTTCTTTCTGTTTTCATGTGAGATTTGTTGTTTAACTAAATCAGAACAGCACTGAGGAGCAAACATCTCAGTTGGTAATTCATCTTTTACGTGCACCAGTCCCATAACAAAGAAAGACAGATTAGTTTCTCAGCCTCAAAGCCTTTTCAGAAGATGAGTTTTTGATCATTTAAAGCTGCTTTTGAAAGAAATGTTGCTTTACAGTAAGTGACAGCGATTCCTCTCCGGCTATCCAAAGACTTTTTTCTGTTTCAACTCCAGACCGCGTGTTTGGACGGTTTCACATCTCTGTCTGCAGCACCAACAATTTGAAATGAATGAATGAATAATGCAGCAATGGGAACCCTTTTTTTGTATCGCATATTGACGTCCAGCATGATTGTTATTCAGCACAGACAGTGGCCTTCTATCTGAAATGGCACAATGTTTTATCCCGTTATCTGGATCACTGGAAAGTATGCAGGAACACTGTGCATGCTCACATCCAGCCAGTTCCTTTAAAACATATTAGACAACATTTCTTTATCGAGCATCACAAGAATCCTAATCATCAGGGCGAAGAGGTGGCATAATCATGACCGGCCAATTTAATCTGATCTTAATCTGACCGAGTTGCGTTACACTTGCTGTGGACCAAAATGGCAGCAGTCGCAACAACAACGACACATGGGCTGAAGAGGCTGAACTGAATCTAACAGAGAAAAGTGTCTCCTGATGATTTAAGTATAAAGAAGATTTTCGAAAAAGATTTAATTTGAAGAGCAAAGAAAATGCACCTTGTATATATTTGAATGTTTGAACCACTTTGACTGAAGTTCTCAGTCTTTATTTTTTATCCCTTCTTTCTTTTTAGGGAGATGAACAAACATTTACGAGATGAAAGAGACATTTGCTATCAGGTGTGTTTCATGTGTCAATTTCATTCCCTTGATTATTTCAATTTACCCTCTCAGTTCATTTTATTTTTGTCCTTTTTAAAAATATTGCAAATAGAGTATAATTAAAAATATCATGCTCTCGTGCCATATTGCAAATAAACACTCTGACTCTGCAGAAACCAAAGAATTCTAAAACATCGGGTTTGAAGCCCTTAATTGGTGTCGGGAAACGCATAAATACAGATGTCTTCAAAAGGTAACAAATGTCATTACCTTTGAAAGATGTGTCAAATGGAAGGCAAGCCAAAGCCTATACAACCATGGCTATTTATTTTATGTATTAATGTTTATTGTATTTGCAATGTTACTTTCTATCTGCAGTGAGGATGAGGAGGAACTAACCTCCAGCTCTATGAGGCACCGCTTAGTCAATGGGTCATGTCAGCCGTTTTGTGCAGCACAACCAAGAGGCCAAGGACATCTCCAGAGAATCATTTCAATTGAGGAGGACCACCTCCCCTCCTTCCTGTATGACTGTCAAATCCAAACCCCACTTCAAGAATGCAATGGAGGAAAGAAGGTCTCAGATAATGAAGACAATATAGACTTGGTAATGAGTGATATTCATCCTCGCATGTCTTCAGTCTCGCACCAACAAAGCATGGAGAAAATGGAAACCCCCTCGTCTCCAAGAGGCCAGCCTGTTGGCAAAGAGAACAGCATGAATGTAAGCTTCGTCACGCTGTTGTAGCGTCAACTATCTCACACACATAATATGTGAGCCTTTGTTGACTGGCAATAAAAAGCGAGTTCCCATATTCTTTAGGTCTTATTCCTGTTCATCCTGTTTCTTTAGGAGGAAGTTAGCACTTTAGCACCTGAACGGCTCTTCAAGATCGTCCTGGTAGGAAATTCTAGTGTTGGAAAGACCTGCCTCCTCCGACGATTTTGTGATGAGGCCTTCCACCCTGGCACCTCTGCCACTGTGGGTACGTATTTTATAGTGTAAACAGACATTAGCTGCTGTGAGAAAAGGATTCGAAGCTCTGTGGTTGACCTCGAGCTTTGTAAGCATTTGCCTGCACAGCACTAAATGTAACAGTTGGTTATGGCAGTTTTTTTTCTCTTCAGGGTGCAGTGGTGTCAGCAATGAAAGGTCAATCCAGGGCTGAAGTAGTCTTAAATACGATCAAACTGTAAAGTATAATAACCTTTGGCGTTATATGCTTATGATGTCATTTGTTTTGTCTGAATGTGCAGGTATAGACTTGTTTAACTGTGGATAACAGTCTGAATGTGCAGGTATAGACTACTAATCAGTGTAAAACAGAAGAGCAATGATCAAACGAAACATTTTTTTTCTCATGCGGTGACAAAACATTTACATATTTTTACCTGAGTAACAGCCCATTATGTAAGTGTCTCTTTTTGCTACTTCCTCCTGCGCAGGTATCAGCATGTGGGATATGTATGATATCACTACAGCAGAGTTTCACAGCTGTAAGACAGTGGCTCACTAGTGTTAAGGTAAGGCAGTACAGGATTTTTGTGTTTTGCTTTATCTTGTGAGGTTTTCATGGACCGACACGTGTCAGGTGGATATCGGCGAAAATAAAAATGTAATCCGATCCATTAAATATCAAAAGGCTGAGATCTTTAAACTTTCTAATCAGTTCTTATTTGTCTCTGTGTATGTGATCAAACCAGTTTCATCTCCGAGGAAGTTATCCCAGAGAGAAGTAAAGCAAGTGTGTAAGTTCAAATGTTTGTAAAGCGTTCCACGTTAGAAGAGCAATGATCAACTGCCTCTCTCTCCCTCACCTTCCTGCGGCTACTTCAATCATTTCAGCTTTTTTGTTTTGGCCCACTTTGCACCAGAAAGAGGAAACCGGTGACAAAACATTTACATATTTTTACCTGAGTAAAGAGGCAGAAAAAGCACTTTTCCATTATGTAAGCTGTACCCATAAATACAAAACACTGTCTCTTTTTGCTACTTCCTCCTGCTTGTCCTGCAGGTATCGAAGCATCACCAAGCAGTTCTTTCGTAAGGCTGATGGTGTGGTTGTGATGTATGATATCACTACCGAGGAGAGTTTCACAGCTGTAAGACAGTGGCTCACTAGTGTTAAGGTAAGGCAGTACCAGTCACAAAAACACCACAACCCGATTTTTGTGTTTTGCTTTATCTTGCTTACCTGCTATAAAAAACAAACAAACAAATTAAATTAAAAATTATTCTTGAAAAAAATTTATTTCTGTGCAAGGCATCATAAAGTTGAACATCACTCATGAGGTGGAGGTGGGTGGTTCTTTAATCCCAGTGGACACAGATCTGTTTTAGCCTGTGCTTTAAGTTTATTAGATTGATTTCCTATATATTAAGGCTGCAGTGTATTTTTACACAGGTAAACAGAATAGCAGGTTGTTGTTTATCCCTTGAGTATGAACTTATACAAAATGGCAAGATATTTACAAAACAGACACAGGAGATCTGAAAAATTTGGGATATTGTTCAGAAAAAAAGTGGTATCGTGCCATCTCTAGTATGAACCACTTAGCCAAGTGGACACAGATCTGTGTTAGCCTGTGCTTGTTTCTGGCTAAGGAAGGGGCAGGTGATGACATCCCTGTTTTAGTCACTGTTAGCCAAGGTCTGTGTCTGTTGGTCAAGTGAGATTCTGTTTTAGTACTGTTACATAACAAATGAAAGAAACATGAATAATAATTAAAAGAAAAGAATTAAAAGAAGCATGAATTAATAATTAATATTCATAATTTAGTTTTTTTTATCCTTCTAATCTCTAGCGAGTGTTGTAGTTTCTATGGTTACTGGACAGAGTCTTATAAGAAATAAGAAAATATAAGAAATGTTTCTTTCTTAGTGCTTTTACAATTTTAAGTGTAGGATTTATCGTCTACATTTCTCAAGGTAGCACAGAAGTCATTTTAGAATAGAACAGAAATATCCTATTTCCCCATGATCGGAAGGTCGGTGGTTCGAATCCACTGAACGGCTACCCTGAGGTACCCCTGTGCAAAGTACCGTCCCTACACAATGCTCCCCGGGCAGTGTGGGGACCCCGGCAGCCATTGGGCTCCCAGCCCCTGCTTCACGGAGTGAATGGGTTAAATGCAGAGAGGAGTTTCCCCAAGGGGGTCAATAAAGTATACATTCTTTCTTTTGCTGTCCTTCATTGGATCATTGGGGAAATTCATGTGTTCCAGCAGTTTTAGTTTTAGTTAAAAGTTTTAGATTTTCTTGTAAGATTCTTTTAATCTATCACCTTTTGGCTCTTTTAGGACTGCCAGATGACGTTCTATGAGTGCAGCGCCTGCTCTGGATACAATGTCGTGGAGTCCATGGTTCATTTAGCCAGGTGAGCAAAAATAAGGACATTTCACCAACATTTTGCCCTGCAGGCAAACTTTAGTTTGGCAAAGCGTGGAGTGATTATCTGTGAGACTGGCCTCTTCCTGCACCAATATACATCTTTATGTATGTTATATGTGACAATACAGTGCTTAACAAATTTATTAGACCACCTGTAATAAAAACAAGAAAACAAAAATATATTAGAAACATGTTATTTAATTAAAAAAAATATGAATCCACATTTTTATAGCCAAGTTTGAGTTTGTACACTGGACTTCTTACTTGTGAGAAGTCAATAATTAATCAAGCTTAAGATTTAACCACTAAAACTAATTTTTCTGCTCATGAAGGCAAATAAATAACTGTAATTTGGCATTAAATAAAAATGATAAAGTGCTTTACTGTTTTCTACAGCTTTTTTGTAAAACAGCACATTTTAAAATTATTCAGTAACAACAGTAATTACAATTTAGCATTAAAAATATAATTTCAGTTACACACCTTGAGCATACTACTGGATTAACCATTACAAAAACATAAAACATTTGGTATTTACAACTACCTTTAATTGGTAATTACTGTGGTAAGCACTGTATAAAGACATAAGTCAAAAGTTTGTAACAAAAAGAAAGCAGTCACGTAAAATGCCCAAGTGAAAGTAAAAGAGTAACAGTAACCTGTTTTACGAAATTACTGCTAGAAATTAGGATACTGTAGGTTTGTGAATGTAGACAGCATTATGGTGTGAGTTGGGATTATGGTTCTGCTCTTGGACACAAGAAAAGAAAAGATAACAAAATGGTTACCAGAATATTCTTCGTTCTCTGAAAACGCAGTGAGGTATCTCACCATGTGAAGGGCCCTATGGCATGACCAGTCCCTGAAGCTCCAGTATCACTCGGCCTGTCCAAAGAGAGCCCTGTTCTGCAGGCAGTAGAGTCTAATAAAAGTATGTGATAACACCAGCACTTGTAAGCAGGGCCCACGAGTAGCCATATGTCTGATGGAATGCACTCACAGTTATACAGGAGGTTTCAGTCCTTGGCACACATACACCACCACGCAGCTGCTACTGGGGAAAATAAAAAATCACGAGTGAGAGCTCAGTACATGGACTGGTTGAACTGGTTACCTTTTCAAACATCCCTAGCGCCTTAACACTATCTAGCAAATTACACAGGAAGATAATGCATCCAGGACACAACAATGAAAAAAAGGTTCCTTCACACCATCTCTCAAATGTCAGCACTTACGATTATGAGCCAAACGTGTACTGTAGTTAGCACCCAAGTATTCTGAGTGGTTTCTGTCAGTCCTCAAAGGGGGGAGTCCATGCGCAGTGTCAGCAGCAGCCACAGACCACGAATGTAACGCTAGAGCGTCAGAGATACCCACTGCCATGCATTGCATATAGCAGCACTGTTAGCATGGGTACTCTGACATGCTAGTCTGCAATTATTGCTGTCAAATGAAGTAACTTGTTATGACATCTTAACCACTTACAAAACAAACCCAAATGGATGCAAGTGGAATTTACATCATGGTTTCACCAGAGGACCCTTCCCATAGTGAGGAACTGAGCAAGGAGAGCAAACTAATCACTGATGAAGACAGAGCAGAGTTGATGCATGTGCACGTTTGCATTTTCAGAGCAAATCTAAGTACAAAGGGCGAAGCGCATCATGATGCACATCAAGGTTCCTGTTAGAAATTGCTACATTTTTGTCTCATTATGTCTGGTAGAATTCTAAAAGAGCAAGAAGACCAAGAAAAGGAGAAGACTGTCCATCTCGTCAGTATCCACTCAGAGAAGAAGAGATCCTGCTGCTGACAGATAAGCAGTTGACACTTACACAGAAGCACTACCCTTTACGTAGATACACATTGTAAAAGTGTGATCACATGTGCAAGCGAGAACATATCGTGCTGATTGTCATCACAGAATTTTTTACTCTTTGCATTAAAAGCTCTCTGTTATAAATGTGTGATTTGCCAAACTAGTGACAGTTTAAAAACCACTTATTCACGAGGATGAAGTAAAACACGAGTCATAGCTAGTATGTGGATTTCCCTCCGAGGGTCAGATGTAAATATCACTGAACAAATGTTAAGCCAAGTTCACTCTTTTTCAAGTCAAACTAGAACATTTTTAATGAAGGATACTTGCAGTTGAATGTAACTCACACATTTCAAATATTTAATAATCTTCCAAAGGCTTCATAGTATTCAAATGTGGAGTTTTTACTTTTAATATATGAATTCAGTGTTTAAATGTTTCGCCTTTATGTCTTTTTCACACATTTAAGGTGGACTTAATAGTGTGAATAACTGTAGTGTATGACTCATTGTCCAGCAACATTGCATTTAACACTACTTTTGAAAAGTCTTTGGTGTTCAGTTTTTGATCGCTTTTTAAGTTCGTGGTTAGTCTTTGGACCAAGATTCATTGTGGTGTTAAATAACATTTCGGGGTATTATGGTTGCTTCAGTTGGTGAACTGCAGTTATATCTTTTTAATGAACAAACAAAAAATATTGTTTAGTATTTGTCCCACAGCTGTTATTGTTGATGTTATTTTATATTATAGGTGTTGTTATAGCAGTACTGCAAGTTACTAGGTTACCTGTGTATTAACATGAGAACTCCTCTCAGCTTTATTTTGAAAGACACACCCTCATTCCCAAGAGACCAGACAGTTGACAAATATTTATTCAACTTTTCACTTTACTATGTTTGGTGCCAAGTATTTATGAAAATGATATCCCTGTAACTTGATATGTAATTTGTAACAATGTGGTTTTGGTAAAAAAAAACTTATTCTCACTAACAGTGAATCACTACTGCCAGGATCTTGCACATTACTCTAATGTAGACATACATATGTATATAAAAAATGGAAATGAAGACAAATTAATAATAGCTATATGTACAGTTTATGTGAAAAGCACAGGAGGACTTTTTGTTTCCTTCCTGGCACCATGAAATAAAAATGTATTGTACAGCATCACCTGGTGGATATGTTTGGACATTGCAGTTTATTGAGTTTTCAAACTTACAGTACATGACAATATGTGAAACAATATATTCAACTAGAAAAGTAATACATGTGCAATCAGCATGCTGATTTAATAGAATTTTTATAACTTGTTCCGTCGCCATGTTTGTGTTCAATGAGTCGGATGTTTCTCTGAATATGTTTTCTTTCTGAATCTAAAGGTGCTCTTTCTATGATTGTAATTAACTGTAAGCATAAATGACTTGTGATATTGCTTATTTGTGCCAATAGCTTTGATCCTGTACACACGATGATCCTGTATAAAATGCACAGGATCAAACCGTGCGCTCTCACAGGGCAACGCTGCAGCTTGATGCTGTGCTTTGTTTTAGTTGGTAATTGCATGAGTTTATTATGATGATCTTCATTCAATACCAACATATGCACACATCGTACATTTTGCTTAGAATTTGGTGGTAAGAGCATCTGTGTGTTTTAAGAATGGAGGCTGGATTTGGCAATGTCAAGATCTGTGAAATGTGTGAGGCGATCCGGAGCACTAATGCGAGGTTTCAGATGTAAAATATCTGCAGATCTTTAGTGAATAAATTCTTCACTGGGTACCTTGGCAATGACTGTAGTAAGAGTATGGGGAAATGAAAAGATCCCCATCAACACACTGAATCCATTTTTAACCAAAAGTGTGCAATGCAGGTGGAGCCTGAGATAAAAATCAAAGAATCATATCTTGTGGTCCGTACATTTGGTAAATGGTAAATGGCCTGTATTTGTATAGCGCTTTACTTAGTCCCTAAGGACCCCAAAGTGCTTTACACTACATTTACAGTACATTTGCTAGAAAAAACCTCATTTTCAGTATCCGTCAGTTTGGTTGAAGCCAAGATATTGGGATATAACTAAAGCAGGTCATCAATATTTTATTGACTCCCTTTGTAATAATTCTTTGTTGTCTGTCTAGGATCAGCTGCATTATTAACAGTTTGAGTTACGCAGGCTTTCCTTTGATTCCATGACATGAATTATACTCAGGCATAGACTAAATGGCTTGAGGCTAGATTTGAAGAAATGCTTAATCTTAAATCAATAGAATGAGAGTGGCTTGTGTCTACAGATGAAACCATTGTAAGAAGCTAACTGCAGCAGTGTGGAACAAAACTAGGTACACTTCGGCACTTGGTCAAGGCATTTCGGATGGGAAAAGTATGTTATTGGCAGGTCAACATCACAGCTCGAACTGACAACACAAAGCACACGGATGCCCAAACAGTTTAACAGTGTGAACTTTGACACCTCCTATTTTACACGCACTGTAAACCACTACTACACGGACTATGCAAACACGTTACCTTTCACATTACACATTTTTGTTTGTCCTGGCTGTGGTGTTCAGTCGCTTCTAGTTTTTCTCACATTGCTAAACTGATACAACAATAAATAAATCATTTTACCGGTAATCATTTGCTACAGTACATAATATGACATTTAAAAAATTCAATTCAATGTATTCTCTACTGTAACAGAATGTGGACATTAGAGTAACTCATTAGTTGAACTCTTGTGTATTCTAAAAATGCCAAATATCGCTCCATAAGGTCCGAGTTAGTGTGGAAAAACAAATACTGAGGAAAACACACAAGTACATCACTCCATCTCACATATACTTACGTCAGTAATTAACATTCATCAAGACTAGAACAGTTTCTTGACACATTTTTGTCAGAGTTACATTCAGAATTGCTTAACAGTCAACATCCTGCTTTCATCATACAAGTAGTGACAATATTGATATTGTCAGTGGTGCCAGCTAAACCGGGTCTTTAGCTCGGTCTAATTTCTTCCTCTGTGAGTCTCGGGTCCCGCTGTGCATCTGTCTGTGGTCATGGGAGCGTCTTTGTCTCCCTCTGGTGCTCAGGAGTCACACTCAGCGGGGCACCAATGTCCCCACGCTGAAACTTAACGCATCTTGTAGTCATGGGATATGGCTGCTTCACACAGCTGCCCTTTGAAATCCAGCTCAAAGGTAAAGTCTAAGTCACGCTGCAAGTGAGCAGAGAGACAGAAAGAAAAAGGATGGTGTTCAGCAATACTTCACACAACAACTGATCAAATACACAGCAGAAAGCAAGAAAAAACAAGTGAGACAAGAGATGAGATCTCCTTTTTGACCAGAGAGCAGAACATGGTATTACATAAGCAGAGTGTTTGTGAAGAGAAAGCAGGCGCTGCTTCTCCATCCCAAAGGGGAGGAGAGGACACTGACAAGGTCAACAATAGAATCTGTTGTTGTTTGTTGAAGTCGCTGCAGGGCTGCTGCCTGCATGACAGGCAGACAAAACTGAAGAGAAAACAGCCTGCTGTGGGCAGGGGATGACTCATTTATTACATCCATCCATCCATCTACCCATCTATCTATCTACCTATCTATTTTTGGATCATCCATCCCTCTATCTATCCATCCATCCATCTATCTATCTATTTATGGATCATCCATCTATCTATTTATGGATCATTCATCCATCTATTTATGGATCATTCCTCTATCTATCCATCCATCCATCTATCCATCCATCCATCTATTTATGGATCATTCATCCATTCATCCATCTATCTATTTTTGGATCATTCATCCATCTATCCATCTATCCATCCATTCATCCATCCATCTATCCATCCATCCATCCTATCTATTTTGGATCATTATTTATCCATCCATTCATCCATCTATCTATTTATGGATCATTCATCCATCTATTTATGGATCATTCATCCATCTATCCATCCATTCCTCTATCTATCCATCCATCCATCTATCCATCCATCCATCTATTTATGGATCATTCATCCATCTATCCATCTATCCATCCATTCCTCTATCTATCCATCCATCCATCTATCCATCCATCTATCTATTTATGGATCATTCATCCATCCATCCATCCATCCATCCATTCCTCTATCTATCCATCCATCCATCTATCCATCCATCTATCTATTTATGGATCATCCATCCATCCATCTATCCATCCATTCCTCTATCTATCCATCCATCCATCTATCCATCCATCCATCCATCTATTTATTTATTTATTTATTTTTGGATCATTCATCCATCCATCTATCCATTCCTCTATCTATCTATGCTAATTTCAAAATATATCCATACCAGTACTTACAACATTTTTCTCATTGGGCTTCATAGCAATTGAGCCAACGATCTCTTCTCCTCTTCGGACTGTTAAATAGTCCTCCAGGTAAAATACTGTCTGTTTCCAGTGGGTGTATGGAGCATCTGGAGCTGCAATACACACAGAGAAACACTTTCACAATACTCGTAATGAACGCCTAAAAACGAGAGTAATCATAAATGACTTATGTCACTAATGACTTTCGTAATGGTCAACAAATCATTGATCACTTATAGGAACTGTTGACTAGTTTGTGAAAAGAGCTTTTAGTTGGTGTTTATTGCCACAAGTCTGGATTAAAATCTTGTTACTATTAACTGACTTTAATGAGCAGCTGCAGATATCTCAGGTGTTTAATTTGTGCAATACACCAACTAAAGAGCCCAGACTGAAGACAACAACAAGTCATCCCCTGTCAATAATGCAGCTGTGCATTTCTCCACATAGTTATCCCTTTTACAATGTTTCCAAAGATTTGAATACTACTCAAGCATACAAGAAATTAATCATGAGACTTTTTTACTGATACACAGCTGCCTAACTCCCTGATGTGAATTTAACTGCAACTTAAGTGCAAAAAAAGCATGTCTTCACCTGAGATCCAGAATACAGCTCTGAAGTAAAATGCAGATAACGAATTCTTGGCCTCTCAACTAACACAGACTTCTTCCATTACCATTTCACTTTGTGTGTTTGCAGTCTTTCTTTATGTGCATTCATATAGTTTGCATGAATGTAAAACCTGAAATCCCAGTCCCAAAACAAATGCGAGCATTTGCCAGCATTCTGACCATCGCTGTCAATACCACTTAAAATAAATTAGAACTTTTGTTAGCTTTTGTGTGGCAGCTTGGTGGATCTGGCTTTATAGACAAGTGCTTTGTGAGTCAATCAGCATACTGCTACACAGGCCAGGGTCTTTTGTGGGGCATAGTTCAATAAAGGCAATGAGAAACTAATTCTGTTTCATCTAATTCTGCAACTGCACTAGATGAAATGGTGTTTTTGTACTGACCAGCAGGAATCTTTGACCTCTGCTTGCAGTTTTTCTCCTCACCTGACAGTCTGTGTGTGTGTCTGATGCACTGTCCTTCACGACCGCGTGAAAGACTGATGGCCCGTTTTAGCCTTTTGTGTGTAATTTTTAATCTGTCTAACCTTTTCCGGAGGAAAGGCCCAAGTTTTGACACTGGAAACTTTGCTTGGCAGACAAACTTACAGAAAATCAATAGACGGGTCGGTGCTTTGGCAGAAAAAGCCGATGTTAGGAAACAATACATCTCTTTGTGTAAAAGTCACAAGGCCTTGATGATGGTGTACTTGACAAATTAAAGATGACCTGTGCTTACACACATTTTTTTAAACCAAAAGAGCCAAAACATATATTTGTTAATCCAACAGTTAAGACAGTTTATTCCTCTTTACATTTCAGTTTAATGTACTCCTTCACCAACAGAGGTCAGTCACACACAGGTTTTAAAACTGCAGTCATTCTCTTAAAACGCCACAATCTCAAATGTTTGGACTGGCCTAATTTCACACAAATTGTGTGCCACTGGGGCCTCTGTACATGCAATGTGAGAAAGCACTGGTCTGCCATCTATGAAAAGAAGTGAGCACAATGAGGAACACAAAACCTGACAGGAAGCGTGGTTTTTGCCTTTCCCACTGGGCAAAGTATACAGCTCTGATTCTCATTGGACTGTGATGAAACACAGGGCTTCAGAAACAGGACACTCTTTAACCTGGGGTCTTCTGAATCTATCACTCCTGATTTAGGCTGCAGAAAGTGACTTGTGTTATTTGTATGTCCTACTATGAAAGGGATTGGGTTTTTTAAACATAAAGGCAGGTTTTCCCTGATGTGATTCCATTCTTCTTGCAACTGTAGCCATAAAATACTAGTAGGAATCCATGGTCTTCTTATCAGGGTTTATTGTTAGTTTCCACACTGAAGACAAAAGGAGACCGGCCTTTTGAGGTTGTTGTTCCAAAGAAAGCTCAGAATTCTCTCAATGGAATAAAAGAGACTAGTTTTAGAAAATAGTTTCAGATCTGTTTATGTAGATTTGTTTTTATTTATTTTGTTTTTTTCTTTTTTAAGAAAAACAGGTGCAGATAACTGGATGGTTTCATCTGGTTATCTGCATATAATGTCTGTTATTATTTGCTATTATTTGCTGATTAGTCTCTAATTATGTGTCATGTCTATCAAAAGTGCAACACTCTGAAAAAAAAGTTTTTCACAGGACTCTATGCAGTCTGCTTCCACACTAATTGAGAAGGTAAAGTAGCAACCAGGTGCTGATAATAACTTTTAGATGATCAGAAGTTTCAGATATGTAATAATTATGTGTGTGTGTTTTATCACAGTGCCCAGGAGGAAAGACAAAATCAGTGGATCCTGGTAGAGTTATAAGGCCCTTTCACTAAAAAAAAGCAGATAAATAAATAAAATGAAGACATCTTTCATTCTACAGTGAGGAAGATTATTCACAAGTGGAAAACATTCAAGACAGCTGCAAATCTTCCCAGGAGTGGACACCAAGGCAAACTGACCTCGAGGTCAGACTGTGCAATGCTCAGAGAAATTGCAAAGAAAAAAAACACTACATCTCTCACTCTACAGGCCTCAGATTCAGAGGGCCAGGAGTCAGATTGCTAGTGGCTGTAAGGCCATTTTTTCTCAATTTTTTACGTCTTCTTGACGATGACCAGAAAGTTTAATTGTCACATTAACAGATATAATGCAGCTCGATTACTGAAGCTGTACATAAACTGGCAAACTAACAGATAGATGAAGACGCCTTGTATAGAATATGAAGTAAGCAGAAGTGCTGGGTGGAACTTCCTTACCTGTGGAAAAACCTGTCTTCTTGTGACACTTAGTAAATTCAATGTTAAAGTAAGTGACCAGTGCATGGATGTAGTCATTCCTCTGGATCTGCAGGCAAAAAGCTGATGTGAAGGACAGGTCTTCGGGTTTTACTGTGTAGATGTCCACTTCCTGTAAAAGTAAAAATATTTTTTTTACAAAAACAAATGACAAGTTTCTTATGTGAGTCATTGCATTAAGTTCTCCCGTTCACTGTGTTTCAAAGAAAAGTCTCAGAAATGTGCTTTTGTAAATGTATATGAATTCTTTAATAGAGTTAGTCTTCAAAGACGTGCTTCGCTCCTACCTTCACCGGACCTTTTATTTATTCACACAACAAGAAATTAAACCTACCAGTTTTAAAAGGCTGTAAAAAATTAATCTGCAATGCATCAAGGACAGAAGATCAACATTAGGAGGGAGCCTACGGTAAAGCTTCCACCTCCACAAGTAGAAGCCAGTAACCGCTGTGTCGGATAGACAAGAAGGAGCTGTGGCCATACTTGTCATGATCCAGGTGTTGGGGATCATGTCACACAAAGCTCTACAACCCAAGTCTATAAATGTCCCCTGATTCCAATCAATTTTACAAGGTCTCCCATATCATCCCAGTGAGTCATGCTAAGTGTGGAGCATGTTCCTCCTTATTCTGGTTTACTGTCAACATAAAGAATTATCTATGATTGCTGCATAACAGAGGAAAGCTTACCTGAAACCTACTACCACAGCATAAACATGAAGGCATTTCACGTGGCATCAGTGCTAATAGATATTCACTGATGGCTTGATGGCTTTGGTGCCAGATGCCACATTTGCTGCAGAGGAATGAGCCTTATGTTTGGTGACAATAAAACACTGCAACAATAATATCAGATTTCCCCTGCTGTCTTTAAAAAATAATTAATCCCATAAACACATTTACGAGATGTTTACTCTGGTCATGCAGTATAAACTTCTCAAAGTCACATTTCAAAGTTTAAGACAGCAATATACTGCATTGCAATGTTTATCCTCCAGCAATTACTCCTAAGGCAAAATAAAAATTTTAAGAGCACCATCATACAGGTTGTTTTCTTCAAGATTATACTTGCTAATGATGCTCCCCGAGTATCATTACAGTAGTTTTCAGTCGTAGTTTAATAACATGGGGTCCTGCACGTGCTGCTCCTCGGTTATACAACTTTAATGAGGTCATTCAGTAATTCATTTAAAGTCAACACAGTGACTTTGAATGGATTTGCATGTCTTTAAAAGGCCTTATACTACTGATGCCACTCTTTTCAGTGTGGTATCAACGGTGTAAGGCCTTGATATAAAAAAATCCCAGAGGCAAAAAACCCTATTCCCATCAGCCTCACACACTTTTTATCTCCAGGCTGTCTGTCAATTTATACAGAGGGGGAAATCAAACTAAAAAACTGCAGTGATTTAAGTTACTGGAACTACTCATATAAACAACTAGTTTGCACAAGAAATATTGAACAGACCTTTGCTTTGATTAAAAAGACTAACATTTTTATAAACGCATGGCACAACAAAGAAGAGCCACGTCAGCAGGACCAGACTCAGTTGTTCACCTGCATCTAAAGGACAAAGGTCACTCTTTCGAAGATGCCAATGTTCACATTTTGGACAGAGAAGACAGATCCATCCATTCAAGAAAGAGGAGTGAAAGAAGCCATCCATGTCCATCTTTGAGCAGAGGCGGTGGCTTACGACCAGTGTTGGGTAACTTTAAATTAGTAACTTATTACATTACTAGTTACTTCTCTAAAAAGTAACTCAGTTTTGAGATCCTTCCCAGAACTAGTTACTAGGGAAAGCCCACTCACATCCTGGTGCCATCTGAACTGGATACCCAGGAAGACTGCAGTCTTCTATCTAGGGTACTTGCCAGGTGCACTTGCCACCTACCAATAGAAAGCTAATGTGCACATTTCCACGAGAACCTTCACACCTGGCTGATTGTGACCACTGCACTACCTGTTTTACATCAACACAAAAACTGCAGTGTGATGCTTTTGATTGTACTCAGAACTTGGAAATTCTGCCTCTGAATAGGAAGATGGTCCACCAGACTGCAGATGAGCTGCATACAGAGCTGGACTCCCAGAAAAAAAAATTGGGCATTTTGACTAGAGACCGCCCACCAAAAAGCTGAATGAAAATAAACACTGTTGTGACAAATTGCTGTTCTGATGGAATTAAATCTATCAAGCTTCTCAGGTGAGAGGATAATTATTTTTTTTTTAAAGCGAGACATTTTAAATGAGAATAATAAAGAAAGTATTTCTCTTTCCCCCCTTTCCCTTTAATGCCCTAAATGACTTAAATTACTCTTTTGTCACTACTTGCCTGGTGTTATTTGTCTCTCAGAAACAGTGTAACTTCCTTCAACTCATTCACTGGTAAACCTCTCCATCACCTGTTCAGCTCATGATTCTTATTTTCATCTTCATGTTTCCTCTCACCAATACTGGAGACTGACCAGCTTTACAGCTGTGGCTCCAGTGGGTGCAGCTGATAGTGCACTATAATACATCGTCAGTTTAACTGGAAGCTGAACGCGACATCCGCTGTGCTGATAGTGCTGAAAAAAGCCGATCAATCATTGATCATTTAGATTTCAGTAAAACAGAGTGATACATTATAATTCTGTTCTTTTTCAGGTAGCAAAGTCAGCAAACTATGACTTTTCACCTCAGAAAGTTCTCAGATCACAATATACACTATATGGGCAAAATTAACCGTGGCCAACATCCTACACCCACCCATAGAAACTCCGTACACCTTGGCAATGGAAAGCCTTGGAAAGATGCTCCCAGGACAGTTTTTGTGCTGATGTTAATGCCTGAGGAGGTCTATGGCTCTTTAGCTAATATGTGCCTCAGCACTCATCGATCTCTGCAAATTTTCTTTGTGGCTGAGTTGCTGTGGTTCCTAAATGCTTCCTTTTGTCAATAATTTCACAAACTAAATTGTTGCAACAATTACATCTTATTACAGTAACACTTTCAAATTCAGCAACCTCTTCAGAGCAATTATTTCTTTCACAAATGTCTGTAGGTTTCCCAATGAGCAAATGGCTGATGCCACACCTGTCTTCACACCTGTAATAGGACTGAAATCAATAGCTCCATGAACTCAAAGCGGTGTCCCATTGGGCTTAAAGACTTTCATAATGTGACAGAATTAAAGTAGCTGAGCTAAAAAAAAAGGAGAATATGAATTTTAAAGGCAACACTGAAATTTTCACTGGTCTGAGCTCAATTTTACCAATACTGCACTGTAAGTGGGTGCACTGCAATGCACTATTCCACCTGGGACAGAAGGTGAGACTGAAAATCAAAGGATTTCAAAACACCGATACATTATAATTCTGGCAGAGCCATCTAATCAAGGCCAGCGATAAGAAGGTCACTATGACAAGGAGCACAATCAGGAGACTAGACAGACTGCTATTGGCATGCATGTGCTGCACATGCAGTGCCTGATCAGTCAAAATTTTCTTTGTGGCAGTGGTGGTTCCTAGCCAATAATTTCAGAAACAGAACAACATCTTATTACAGCACTTTCATAACAGTCCTCTTCAGAGCAATTATTTCTTTCACAAATGTCTGTAGACAAAATGCCTGCCAATAGGACTCAAAACTCAAAATAATTTGGAAAGACTTAATCAAAAGTATGTTAAAGGGGAATATGAAAGAGGCAACACTGAAATTAAGGTATAACCGCACAACAATATTCCACCAGGTGAGATCTAATCAAGGCCACAAAGAAGGTCACTATGACAAGGAGCACAATCAGGGAGACTAGACAGACTGCTATTGGCATGCATGGCACAGCAGTGTGATCAGTCAAATAAACACAGTGGGAGCCACAGACAGAACAACATCGAGGTGGCACTCATAACAGTCCCGGTATGTTAGACAAAATGTTTGCCAGTCAAACAAAGTCATTTGGTAGTTAATCAGTAGTTAACATGCAACCCTGGCGTGTTGGCATTCACTTTAAGCCATTTTTATTGTTGCTTCAGCTAATAATTGTCAATGGCAGCGGTGCATATTGACTGATCAGGCAGTGAACATTACCCATCAGCCAAAATGTGATTTACAGTACCAACCTTGACCAGGCAGGAGTTGGTCACCACCTGTTTGGGGTCTACTACATCCACCAGGGGTTCCTTCATGGCCACATTACGGATACACGTCATGTCAAAGCCATAGACGTTCTCCCACCCTGGTAAATATAGCATCACAAAATGATCTTGTTATCACATTCTAAACATATTACAAACTGTTTTCTTCTGTTGTATTTGCTCCAAGTTTCTATTTGGGTTATAGAGTCGGCAAAAGCCACAGGACATGTAAACATTTGGGCTGAATATGAAAAAATAAATAAATAAAAATCTCTAGTTGGGGCCATTGCTCTTCCCAGAATAGTCTCATCTGAGATCCTACAGATATATATCCTCACATTTTGGAATGATTTTCATTTTGACAGATGAAAGTCACATTGTATATGGCGATGAATTGTCAACACGAGGCCCCTTGAACACAGGCAGCATTCTTGCCCTGGATACCCTCATTGCTCAAGTGAAATTGGTGCTTAAATTATTCACAAAGCACCTTAAGAGATTGAGTGAGCAAACATCTCTGTTGTGGCCCAAGAGGCAGGGAAGAAATACTTGAACGCGCTGAAATACTGGTGATAATGAACAGGTCACAAACCCCTGGGGGCTTTTGTAATGCTGCGTATTTGCATTTCCTGCTGCCCACTTAACTTACTCTGCAGCCCAGAGTAGCACTAATGACTGCAGGATGCTCTTAGAATGCTGGAGTGCTTCAGAAAGGCATTTCCAACTGAGATAAAGGTCGTCTTTGGCTCCGTGCCATTGGAAAAAGTTTGCGGTCAATATGTACACTTGTCTCAGCGTGACTTTGTGCATAGAGCACTTCAGAGCCACAGCAAGCTTAACTGAACTAGCCAGACATAAGAAGAGGCCAATATGATATGATTGGCTAGATTTTATCTGGTGCACTGTGGTTGTATAATTTCCCAGATGTATGGAGGAGTGTGAGTAGGAGGCCTACTGGCAATTGTGTTGTCATTTTGGCTTGTGCGCAGACTTTATGCTGCTTTATGTCCAGCAGCAATAAATCGCCCACAGTGCTCCTTGCAGGGTTTATACAGGTTATCATACAGAGATGGAGAGGCTTGTTGACTTATAATATCAATTATCACGCCCAGTCTTGTACCTCAGGAATAGTTTAAAATTATTTGCAGAGCTGGAAAGGCTGTGCGTGTGCGCCCACAGTGGAGAGCAGAACGTGGGTGTGTTGATGGTGTTTTCTGCATCCATCCACCAAGTCGTATTTCTGGTTACAGCCACTGAAGACCCACGCTATGTACAGCACAAGTAAGCGGCAAAAACAAGATTTTGGCAATAAACTGCACTTACAGTGTATTTTGAAGTCTTTGTACTGCCGGTCCTCTATGGCCACCACGTACAGGGAGGCCCGGTCAGGAAACATTAATCCACCAGGTTTCTGTTTGATGAATAAGGACAGGAAAAAACCCAGAAATGAATTAAGAATGCATCAAAACTGCAAAACTTTTGACCAAAAAGAAAAAAATTTAATTAATTGAAAACTAACATGTAGATCTTTTTAAAAAATATTTTAGGCCTATAAAATTTGTCTTATTAAACTTTTGATATCAACTCGACTCCAACAAGGTTAACAGCGATTGCAGACAGCTGTGAGTGTTATTAGATTCTAAGACAAACTCTAGAAATGTAATCCTAAATCTGTTCAATTGTCCTAACATTTGAGAATATTATAATTCCAGCTTTATACTTCTGTGTTTTATTACTTTAAACATTTTGTGTCGGTCGAAGTTGCTTGGTTTGGATTTCTGTTTGGATTTCGTAGTTATTATATCTGAGTTTCTGAGGTTCTTCTGTTGTTCCTCTGTGTAAAGTTTAGAGTTTTGTGTTTAGTGTATTTTTTTAGATTCATGCTTTGACTTTCAAAGTTCTGATTACATCGGAGTCTCTTGCTGATTTATTTTACGGCTTCTAGTCGTGAGTTTTAGTTTCCTTATGCTTTGGCTTGCTTCGGTTTCTGTCACACCTCCCTCCGTCTCAGACTGTATTGATGCCTCGGTCCCTTTTGTTTCCTTGTCTCATACATCTTATTTAGCGTTAGTATTTGTGTCTCCCTCGGTAATAAAACATTTTACTTTGAAGATTGTTTTCTTTTGTGTCTTATGTCAGCTTCCTGTCTGTCTTCCCCTGACTTCACGATTGTTTTCACCTGTGTCCCTAATCTTCTCCTCGCCAGATCATCTGTTAATACTCCCTGTTGTGCTGCTGATATTTTCTTCAATGATCAACAGCTCGTGTTTATCTGCCTATGTGTTCTTCATAAGCGTATCAGGCATCTTGGTGACTTGTGTTGTTGTAGGATACACAAACGCACACAATCCAGACGTCTTACCAGCCACTTGTCCCTGGCAAAGATGACAGTGTTGAGCATGGATTCATAGAAGAGACAGTAGCCCATCCATTCAGATATGATGATGTCAACTTTTTCAACAGGAAGTTCCACTTCCTCAACCTTGCCTTTGAAAATGGTGATAACTGAAACACACAAAACATTTTAAATGAACTTAAATGAAGTCTTTACAATAAAATGTGGGAATTCTGGGGGCCAAAAAGTATAAGGTAAAGTATATTTTAGGGGATGTATGAAAAAGTTTTATTATTAGTTGTTTATTACTTTTATTATTATTAAAATTATTATTATTGTTTTGCAGGGTGAAGGAATAGCTGCACCATCTGTTAAAACACTTCTAACAAAAAGGTAGTTTATTAGTAATAATTTTAGAAAAGAAACTGTGAGTGGTGACACACCTGTTCATGATTTGTAGGCTAACACAGCAGCTATTGTGTTGTTATGAAAATGAAACCAGCTGGGGACTGCAGTGGAGGAGTCGATCTTCGCCCTGCCTGAGATTAGCTGACTTCAGCTTTGTTTGTTCTGCTTTGGAAAGAAGTGACTGAAGAGTTTCCCTGATTATACAAATGTCTTTCACAATGACATGTGAACCCTGTTACTCCAACTGCTGATTGCTTATTTACTTTGGAAAACTCAGTAAACACACCGATAACTCTTTTCTTTGGTTACTTAAGCATACTTGTTATTCATAGGTTTAGAAATAGACGGGGCATTTGCTGACAGCGTGGTTTATAGCTCCATTATCTGGTAGGTGCAGAGTCAGGGGCTTGGCAGGAAATTTGACGCACAGCAGGTGCTCTGATCATAACATACACTTTGAAGTTACACAGGATGGAAGCATATTTCGGCAAATGAATACAAATGAGCCAGTGTAAAGAACAATGATGAAGGAATGTCCACTCAAAAATGTGCTGGGTCATAAACGCCCTTGGTCACGCATGTGCTCATATTGTAGAATGTGCATGTGCTGTTGTTTTAAAGTATACCTAACATACCATCGTCAATTATATCTCAATCGTTATTGATACATGCATTGTATTATACTCTATTCACTCATCCATTCAAATCATTGAGTTCAGGTGTTCCCATCACTTCCATGGCCACTGGTGTATAAAATCAAGCACCCAGGCATGCAGACTTCTTCTGCAAATATTTGTGAAAAACTAAGTCACTCTCAGAAGCTCAGTGAACTCTATCATGGTACCGTGATAGGATGCCACCTGTGCAACAAGTATAGTCGTGAAATGTCCTTGTTACTAAATATTTCATGGTTATGTGTTAGTGGTATTACAATGAAGTAGCCACATAGTAGTAGGCCACTTAAAATCACGCTGAGGTGCGTAGTCCACAGAGGTGGCTAGCTTTCTGCAGAGTCACTATAGACCTCCAAACTTACTGTGGAATGTGGAGTGGATTGTCTTTTCACGGCCGACACTTTTGGCAGTACAGTTTAATTTTTAACTGGACATTTTATTTTAGATCAAATGAAATGCAAGTCACAGCACTTAGACAGAACCAGCAGTATATACAGTGTAACCTAGTCAACGGGCGGTGAGTTTGCAGTTAGCAGTTTTTTTTAAAGTAAAAAGATTTGTAAGTTGATCATCTTTACATATTAGCAGTCATCCTGGACAGCTGATCGCATCTCTTCTTGTTCTCTTCTGCCACTCCTCCCTCATTTATCATCATTCACCATCATGACTTTAACCTACTTTACTGCTCTCTTCACTGACGATGGAGTGCATGTGTCATCACAATTGTGAGACGAGGAACAGCTGCAGCTCTTACCGCTGTCAAGGTGGTTGGACTTGATGATCCTCTCGGAGTACTCTGATATACTGGAACACTCAATCTGGCAGAAAAAAAAAAAAGCTATTTAAGTGAAGAATTTCACAGACACTTTGCCTGCACTCACAATAACATGACTTCACTTATAATGCAGGTGATTTTAAATATTACTGCCCTACTGATGTTGCCTGGGAAGCCCTGGATAAAAGCCAAACTACCGTATGTTACTGTATGTTACGTTGCTGGTGCACAAACTGGAAACGTTACATGCATACTCCATGATAAATTACAAAAGCAAGTAGAAAATAAATAATAAACTTCTAACAAAAAATTTATGAAACTCTTGAATCCGTTTAGTCATGCAAATACAGATGAATTACATATTGGCAACAACAATAAATCAAAGTATAAAACTGAAAAGCTTCCGTTTCATCCTTGCGACTGATATTGTAACAGCAGCTTGGCGAGGAAGGAGCGGCTAGCAGGTCCAGCATTTGTGGAGGTTAGCTGGATAACTTGAAGCCAGTCAGTTAAATCGAGCAACAGATCTGTATTCGTTGTTAGCAACATAAGACCATACAAGCCAGGTCTCCACGGCTCTACTCTGTCCTTATATACATGCACGGAGATCGGTAGTCGCCGGTGCCAGCCCGTTACAACGGTGAGGTCTCTCTGAACAGGCTGTCACTATACTCCCCCCACTACTACAATAGTAGGGCAACACCACCTAGCGGTGCTATACCACAATAATAAGGGTTGTTACAATATATCATTTTGCTGGATATTTTTCAAATTGTACTTGAGCAGCATTTTCCAAATGTAACTTGTTAAACTTGTGCTAGTTTTTGTGCGGGACATATTTCCAGAGTGTAAACAAACACTTAGCACTTTATTTAGTCCAGCACAAAACTGGCAGGATGTAGGACTCAAACACAGGACTCACACATGGGTATTTAACTGAAAGCAGCAGCTTTTATTACTGGAAAAAACTAACATTAAATACAAAGCTAAACTAGAAATTGGAAACAAGACACTTCAACTAGAAAACAAACCAGGAACTGTAAACTTGGAAACGGCTAGAAACACAGAAGGGAAAAACACAGCATTGTGAGGGAACAACGTGACAAAGGGCAGAGGAGAACACAGGGATAAAATACACACGGGAGTAACGAGGGAATGAGACAGAGCAGGAGAGCAAAGCTGGGAGTAATCAGACCTAATGAGACAAAGGAAGCAAAGCAGAATAATTGACAAAGGACACAGACTGTCAAAGTAAAACAGGAAATATAACACAGAGACGCAGACTTGACACTGAGACGGAGACACGACTGACTGGAAAGACAGCGGGAACACGAAGACAAGCGTGACAAGACGAGGAGAGAACACAAGAAAATCCTAGGACAAAAATAAAACCAAAACAACCCCCATGAATTAGGACTAAAAATATAACTACAACATCAAATCAAAAATGACAATTTCAACCTTTTTGGAGTTGGTGGAACTGCTCATAGAGTTTCATAATAACAATGCACTGTTGTAATCAAAGAATATAACTAAAACATCTAAATCTATCATACTTTCCACCACAGCTAAAATCAAAATGACACATTT